>NW_018164930.1:0-24966 GCF_001263595.1 Phalaenopsis equestris
TCTAGACCTCAACCAAAAGTGAGGTCAACACTAGGATTGTCAGAAACCTTTCTGCTTCTGCGAGTCGTAGGTTTCATCCCTTAGTGGACACCAATGGGTACAAGAGCATCTAGAAGATTGCTGCTACTTTACTCTTATCTCATGGACATGGTGAGGAAAGGAAGTAGCCCACTCCTATAACCCGAGTCAATACAGTATTCAAGAGACTAGCTACCAAAGTGGGGTTGTTCAGTCTGTGAATTACATAAATGAGTGGGATGTGTAGTATCCCCTTGCATGAAGAAAGAAATTCAAAGAGATGTCAGATTTGCTAGACGATCTTGAGGATCAACTGAAACTTTGCCTGCTCGCATTCCCATCAGGTTCTGCCTAGAAAGCAAAGTTGATACCACCATCATCACCACCAATTCTACTGTTGCTACTCCAGGACCTCCAGGTCTTCGACCGGCTAAGTCACGTCTAGGTCCAAAAATTCTACCAGTTACCAGTCATAGAGACGTCTCCCAAGTTTCAAAGGAAAAGATAAAGCGGTTACCCGGTACTGTATCTAGTCTGCCACATGGGGAGCATACCTCTCTTCAACATGTCGATGCCCCTGTTGAGACACCTCGTCTCAAGACAACACTATCAAAGAAAAAGTTATGGCTACTTAAGTTTGTCGTACCAATACGGTTCAGTGAGTCCAACGGGCAAGATCATGGAATGAAGCAAGGGTCTGAAATATCTGACATCATCGCGGTTACTGCTACCAAGTTGGATGAACAAGTGGAGGATGTTCAGCAAAGTCCCGAAGATCTTAAGATGATACAAGAATCAATAATCAAAGAAAAGGTTGAGAAGCTCAGAGTTGAGATTTATGAGTTTTCCTGAGAACATGGTGTTTCTATTGATGATGATGATGAAGATTTTGACTTTAACGACTATCTTGATCAAGACTTCATGGATATTTATGTCATCAAAACCAAAGCTACGGCATCTACGTGCGACACTCAACCTCTCGTTGAAGAGAACGCTGTAGATGATCTATGTAGAGCTGTTCTACTAAGGGATGAGCAAATCAGCTAAATGCAGAAAAGGATGGAAGAGATGGCCACTTCAATGGCTTCCATTGCTACAGTTTATGGACAATCTCAAGCACAATAGTTAACTTCTCTAGAATTCAATCAGCCAGAGATTGCACATATCACAGATGAAAGGAGAGAATTTACCTCGGCTAACAGAGATGATCAATAGAAGAAGGATTCTCCATCAAACGTAAAACCAGAAAAAGAATTTAAACAAATGGTCAAACAAATTGGGGAAGCCTCATGGTGCATTGATTTTAAAGGGTATATTCTAAAGGAGGAGTTCGATGTTGTACCTTATTCTAAGGGTTTTGTGTCATTGAACTTTAAAATATTTGCAGGACTGGAAATCCCAGACAACATATAGTTCATTTCTGAGCCAGTTGTGGTAATACCAAAGGTAACGAAGCCTTGCTTTTCCATCTATCAGGGATAGGATTTAATTAGTATGTCGAGTTGCCCAACAGATCAGTGAAGACATTCACCAAGTTAGAACAGTTGTTTTTAAAGAGATTTCCTGGAGCGTAGCATCACGTTTCTATTAGAGATCTCGTGCTAGAAAGGCAAAGGCCTAACAAGACTTTATTAGATTATATCTTGAGGTGGAGAAACCTTAGCATGAAGTGTGAAACAGAGCTACATAAACATCATGCAATTGAGATTCTACTCAAAAGCATCCATGGGCCAATAGCTTTCATGCCTAAGGTACTCACCATCAAGTTCTTTAAGAAATTTCTCAGCAAAGCTAGCAATCTGTAAGAGGAAGTTAAACACATGGATTCTTAGTAGAAATCGAAAAAGACAAGAACAACCTGAATATTCAAAAAGGAGTTCAAGACAGTAGCAATGGTTGATAAGAGAAAGCAACCAATGAAAATACAAGAAGAACATTCTCATCAAAGTTCCCACTCATCATCACATCAAGCTCAGCAAGGAACGCAACAATAGGGCTAGTTTAGCCAGCAGTCGCATCAAGGAGGATCATATCGAACAGAAAATAAGAAAGGTCTGACCCTTTCAAAATGAAAGAGCATGGTATATTCATGGTATATTCCTGGTATATTCCTTTAAAGATGAAGTTGTACCAAAACTTTTTAGAAGTCTAATGAAGAAACCCGAGTTTAAATTGTCAGATCCAAGGAAATCTGAGGAAGTCGACAAGAAAGATCAGCCCAATTATTGCCCATACTACAGGATGCTTGGACATACTATAGAGGAGTGTTTCATCTTCAAGGATTGGCTCAAGAAAAATCTTAAAGAAGGCAATATAAAAATCCTGAAAGAATATTTAAAAGGACATGAAAAAGGTTCTCTAAATATGATTTTGGTCGAGCTAATCGCTCTGATAGATATGAATTAAGAGAAAGATGGATGGAGTACAGTTTGGAGCAAGTCATCCAAGAAGACACTGGATCAGATTCAGACTGCTTTAGCTCAGGTAGTTGTTCAGAGTCTACAACTTGCTCAGTCAAAGATGGAGATCTTGCCAGAGAAACCACGACGACCAGAAGAGAAAGAGAAGAATGATGTCGTGAAGATCGATAGAGAGGGGGGGGTAGGATATGGGCTACCTCTGTTAGATTGGTTGTCTTGCATTTGGGGAAGAAAATCCTCGAACCCCTAACCATGTATGATTATATTTTTTTTTCAAAGGGTATTATGAATAAATGATTATGATTTTGGCTACATTTTAACTTTTTCTAGTGATAATATAACTGACTTTGCTCAATTTAACTTTGATCTCGATTCCCAAATTGACCCTCAAATCGTACTTAAGTTCGATGAATTTATTAACAATAATGAAGAAAATATCGATGATACCGATTACGATAGCACTTGAACTGAGGAGCCAATCCTCGAGCATCATGGCACACCACTCACAATCAACTTGGATCTCTCTGATGAAGAAGAGGCAACAGAAAATTTACCTATAACATTGTAAGAAGAAGAAGAAATTACAGAGATAAATCTAAGGAGCAGGAAAGAGTTACCCTTAAGGTCTGCTCCCATGGATAAAAGAAAATAAATAGTAACTCAAGAAGAGCTACCTCCACCTCTATCAGTGGAAGAACCAAATAATCTAGTAAGGATTAGAGGATAATATAAAGTGGAATATAACGTGCTAGCTCATCTTAGAAGGCTGTCAACCAAACTAAGCATTTATGATGCTCTAATCCTATCAAAGGAGATGAGAGAGTCTCTGGTTACAGTCTTGCTTGCCAGAGATTTGCTTAGCTCAGTTGGTCAGTACATCCGTGGATGAAGTTTGTTCATTAAAGGAACAGTTTGGGATAAGTTTCGCAGATGAAGACTTGTTGCTCGGTATTGCTGACCACAACCGACCGCTCTACATCTCTGTTAATATAGGCTAATTTATATTGTCCAAAGTTTTGGTAGATATTGCAGCATCACTCAACCTAATGAGTCTACAGACTTTAGTATATTTGGATATTGAAGCTCAAGATCTTAAAGTTGATAAAATGATGTTAAGATGACTTAATCAAAATGGGGAAAAAGCCCTTGGATCAATTACACTGCTTAAGAAAGTTAGATAACTAGTAACAACTACAAAATTCCATATCATCAACGTCGAAACCTCTTTCAATGCTTTACTTGGTCGACCGTGGATTCATGAGCACAACATGGTTCTGTCTTTCCTTCATTAGTTCATCAAATATTACAAGGAAGGATAAGAACATTGCATTAAAGGAGATTTACAACTATTTTCAGTTCATGAAGTTGGCATTCATGAAGATGCAGCCTACTACGCACCTCCAAAGAAAACTGTCTACTCTGGTGAAGTTGGGACCAATAAAAATGAAGATTCGGAACGGAAAAGCCATTCAGCTCCAATTCAGCAACTTCCACCACTCTTTTGAAACAAGTTGGTGGGGTTTCTTTTAGTTCGTGCACCCGAGATCGAGACTGGGGACGTGGATGGGAAAGAACCCATACAATTACAAATTGGACTGAGCCAACCATCAACATTGATGATGAAGAAATCTCCAAGGAGGAAATGATGATGTTAAAATAGAAGAAACCACAGTACAAGATCTTGGAAGATGTTGACAAAAGTGAATATGAGTCGATGTATGATCGGATCAACCAATATATGAATGTCATGACCCTTACTCTTATTCTCCCTCAAAAGGTTGAGAGTTTAGAGGTCAAGGAAGTCTACAGTGCTAGTTCAAAATCGATCAAGTTTTACCGTGCTTCTACTTCTGCTAATCTTGAAAATCATGTAAATTTAGAAGAGAATCCTAATGAATTAATTCCTAATGAATTAATGGAATTAATGGAATTACCATTTGGTTACTTTCTCCTTATGTACAAAAGTTAATTCAATAAGGATATGTGCCAAAAAAAATTCTAAAAGATAAGTTACATCTTTTTGAAAAAATATGGAATGTTAAAATTTGAACTCCTAACTTGAAAAGGGATCTCAGATTTGGTATTGTAGGACCACTCGATGATTCAGAATTTTGTATGATCGTTACTAGCGGGTTAGAAGAAGATTGCCCTGATGTAGAGGATGACTCTAAAGATCAGTTAATAGAAGACGCCTTGCCAGAATTTGAGGAAATGTTTAAATCAACTGTTGATGAACTGAAGGAAGTTAACTCAGGACTGAGGAGCAACCAAGACCAACATTTATAAGTTCTCTACTTAGCAATGAAGAATCTTGAAAACAATTTACTAACAGAATTCAAAGATTGCTTTACCTGGAGATATGATGAAATGTCAGGATTATCCCCAAAAGTTGCAGTTCATAAGCTCGGGGTGGATAAAGATATGAACCCAATAAAATAAGCTCCCAGAGGAATGTGCCTCAAAATAGAGCAACAAGTCATTGCCGAGGTAAAGAAATTTATAGATGCTAATTTTGTAAGAGAAGTGCAATACCCCGTGTGGTTACCTAACATTGTACCAGTTAAGAAGAAAAATGGATAAATCAATGTATGTGTCAACTTTAGGGATTTGAACAAAGCCTGTCCAAAAAATGAATTTTCCTTGTCGATACCAGAAATGATGATGGACACCACTTAGACACATGAAATTTTCTCTTTCATGGATGAATCATCATGATATAACTATATCAAGATCGCTCCAAAGGATGCAACACTTACAACCTTCAGAACACCTGTTAGGATCTTTTGCTACACAGTGATGTCATTCGGGTTAAAGAATGTCGAAGGAACATATTAGCGAGTTATGACAAAGATCTTTGACGACCTTATTCACAACCAAGTGGAAAGCTACATGGATGATTTGGGAAAGCTACATGGATGATTTCATGGATGATTTGGTCATCAAAAGCAAACATAAAATAAACCATTTGAATAATTTGAGGATCGTAATCAAACTATTACGATAATATAATCTCAAGATGAATCCCTCAAAGTGCGCCTTCCGTGTCACCTCCAGTAAATTTCTAGGATTCGTTGTCCGTCATCGAGGAATCGAGATTGACTTAGATAAGATTAAATCTATCTCATAAATGCCTCCTCCCAAAACCTTGAAACAACTACGCTCCTTTAAAGGAAATTTGGCATATCTGAGTCTTTTAATCTCTCAGGTAGCTGTCATCCTTCTTGGCATTAATTAAAATGGATAAAAAATTCATTTGGGAAGAGAAATGTCAGTTGGCTTTTGAGGAAATTAAACAATACTTAATGACACCTCCTGTTTTGGCTGCCCCTATCCTAGGAAAATCGTTAATACTTTATACCGCGGCCTTAGATGACTCTTTCAGAGCTCTGTTAGCTCTGGTCAATGATGAGGGTAAGGAAAATGTACTCTACTACTTAATTCGACGTCTAATACCGATGGAAGTAAAGCATCCACCCACTGAGAAGCATTGTCTAGCTTTAACATGTGTCGCCCAAAAGCTTAGGCATTACATGCTGTCTCATAAAATTACCCTTATTTCAAAAGTTAATTGTTGTAATATTTGATGACCCGATCAACGCTTTCTGGATATTTAGCAAGATGGTCAATGATTTTATTACAATTTGATATAACTTTTATTCCCCTTCGCGCTATCAAGGGAAAGATTTTCTTGCAGCACACTCACTTCCAGCTGGATCCCCTCTTAATGATGAGTTACCAATGAATAGATAATGTGAATAAGATCGTCCATTGCCAGACATTAGGAAATGTACTTCAATGGAGCTTCGTTAGCTAGAAGAGACAAAGGATCAGGAACAGTTATACCAGGCCAAGCAGAAATTGGTATGAGATTCTCCTACCACCTTACAGAGTTATGTACAAACAATGAAGCAAAATATGAAGCATTAATCACCAGACTATAATTAGCAATCTCAATGGATAAAATAGATATTGTCATCTATGGTGACTCACAACTTTTCATTCATTAAGTCATCGGAAAGTACAATATTTTAAAGCCAAGATTGGTAGAATACTATCAGTGCACAATGAAGCTTCTTGAACGGATCCAATGTGTAACTCTCTACCGTATTCCTCAGGGAGATAATGCTCTTGCTGATAATTTAGGAAAACTTGCAAAATAATTGACATTTCCCATGGAGGATTCCATTGACATTATATTACAAGAAAGATGAGTTTTGTCTCAAATCAACTTCGACAATTTAAATAAGCTTGGTAAAGAAGAAGGAATGATGATTGCAGTTGTTGACATTAACGAAGACTGACACAAGCCATTGATAGAATATTTGCAAACTGAAAAGCTACCAGAAGACAAATCTGAGGCATACCACATCATGAGAAGAGCTATGTCATATGCTCTAGTGGGTGATGTCCTCTATAGAAGATCTTTTGATCAGATGTGGCTGAGATGTCTGAGCAAAGCAGAAGCAGAATATTGTTAAAGAAGTCCATGTCAGATTGTGTGGTGCTCACCAGTCAGAGCCAAAGATGAAAATGAAGATCAAGAGACTCAGATATTATTGGCCAGCAATGATGTTTGATTGCATGGATATAGCTAGAAGGTGTCACATTTTCCAAGTGCATGGGGTGGTCTTACATCAACCTCCGAATGTGCTACATCCAACCGTTGCCTCGTGGTCATTCGAGTGTTAGGGCATAGACATAATATGTCCTATATACCCTCTATCCTCTAATGGACACAGATTCATTCTCACTGCAACAGATTACTTCTCCAAGTGGGCAAAGGCGGTGCAATTACGAGAGGTTACTGCACAGCATGTCCTTCAATTTTTCAAAAGCCATATAGTCTACCATTTTGGTGTACCGTACAGAGTGATTTCTGATAACGGGACAGCCTTTAAGAGCACAAAGATCAATAACTTCATCAAAATACATGGGATAGACTGAAGGTACTATATGATCTACTATCCCAGGGCAAACGGACTAGCTGAAGCCTTCAACAAGATGCTAGTATAAATCTTAAAGAAGACATTGAATGAAAATAAAAGAGATTTGCATAATAAACTATTAGAAGCTTTGTGGGCCTACTAAATGATATTAAGAACTCCTACTCAATGTACACTTTAAGCACTTGTGTACGGGTTCGAGGTCGTACTACCACTAGAAGTTCTGACACCGGCTATTAGTGTCACCGTCGCCAACCAAATTATAATAGAAGAAAGTGCAAAGCTCAGACTTGAAGATTTAGAACTTCTCAAGGGAAAATGACTAGAAGCACAACAACATTTGAAACTTTACCAAGCAAGGATGGTATAAGCTCATGAAAAATTGGTCCAGCCAAGGAAGTTCAAAGTGGGTGACCTTATTCTTGTTCTCAAAAGACTTATTCTTGCATGTCGCGAGGTAGGTGGAAATTTTGAGCCAACATGGGAGGGATCATTTGTTGTAGAGAAGGTCTTTTCAGGAGGAGCCTGCCAGCTGGTGGATTTTCGAGGTGAAAGACCTATGTTGTCAATCAATGGATGATATTTGAAGATAAACTATACAACTTGACATTGCTCGAAATATAATTTTGAGAATTTGATTGTTCTGGGATATTTATTTGGCCAAGTGTCTGTGACTGGGTCACAAATTTTGTAATAAATTAACCTCAATAAAATGAAAACTTTTGAAGTTGCATACTTCAATGTTCTTAATAAATGAAATTTTTGTCTAATAAATTTTTTGTTTTGTTCTTGTTCTTGCTAAATTTCAGTGTACTGATGTTTTTTCCTTAGTCTGCAGAAAAAATGTCAGGACAGAAGCTGATTTTTGCTTTCAAGGAAGGCTGGAATCTCGCACTTAATGGGGAAAGGGCATCTCAGGGTGGCATCATGGACTTTGACTTGGACTTTGGTCAGGTCGACATGGACTATGAGGGTCCCTTGATGGACGTGGTCAGTCATCAAGAAAAAGAAGGACTATCATCACTGTTAAATACTAGCACTAAAGAGGATTCCTCACTAAAAAGGAAGAAAGTGATAATACAGCCAAATCCAATTGGAGGGTCTAGTCTCTTGCCGTCCATGATAACTGCGCCAACATGACATCTAGTTAGCGCTAACGATGAGAGACTATCAGATGCACATTTAAGAAGAACTCAATGCAGAAATGTCAATGACTAAAAACATAGAGTTTTCCTACGTGAAGAGAAAAGATGCCTGAAAGAGGTAGAAAACTTACTTACCTAAATTTCTGAAAGGAAAATCTATGATCCTTACATGAGAGAGACTTTTACTAGTCTGCCTACTACAGAGGAAGAGTTTGAGTTTCCTACAGAGCAAATGCAACCAGTAGTACCAGATGAAGTTTATAAGGGTTTCCCGATGTGCAACGTCAAAATTCCTATTCATACATCAACCAAAGGAGCATTCGTGGAATGCCTGACATGCATTGTTCTCCACTTAGAACACTAAAGTTATTTTGAGGAGTTCATAACCACCGACACGGGACATCAAGAGCCAGTTTACCCGGATACTTAGTCATATATTCCATTACCTATGGAGCAAAGTCAGACATGGTATCTTGTATCTTACAGATGTGGAGATGAGTGGAGATGAGGGAGCCACCTCGACGATCTTAAAGGATCCCCAAAGCATAACTGCAAAAGATGAATAGAGTTAAAAGACGAGAATTTGAATTCTATGAGGAAATACAAGGAAAATTTATCAATATATTGGAGAAGGTATGGAGTTGCACACCAGAGTCTTTTCTAAAAGTGAAGAAAGAAGCATCCTTGACTGCATATTCAACCTAAGATACAGAGGTCGAGCTGGCATTCTGATGGAAAGAACTTATTCAGAACCACGAAAGTGGATGCGTGGAAAAGGCAGGATAACCATCCAATTTGGTTGTTGCTACAATTTCACCAATGATATGCAAGGGAACCCCCCGAGGATCTTAAGAATCGACGAGGTGGATCCATTGCCTCCCATAATAAAGTGGATGATAAAAAGGATGGTCAGATAAAGCATGCTGCTAGCGGACTGTATTCCAAACAGTTTTATCATCAACATTTATGAAGAGGGAGATTGTATTTCCCCACATATAAATCACCATGATTTTGTCATACCTTTCTGCACGGTCTCGTTCATGATTAAAAGTGGCATTTTGTTTAGGAAAGAAATCAATGTAGTTGGACCTGGTGACTTTAGTGGATCAGTTGCAATTCCGTTGTCGGTGGGTTTGCTACTAATTTTGAAAGGAAATGGAGCAGACCTCGCCAAGCACTACATTCCAGGAGTAAGATGACACAGAGTTTCCATTACACTCACAAGGATGGACAATAACAAGATGCCATATGGATTCTGACTAGATCAAGAATTGGAGGAGCTATAGCCATACGATACATGAGATGGTTGTACCTCTAAGTAAATATAAAAATGAATTCTTGTCCTAGTGTGTGGCGTAGTAGGTCAGCTTGATTAGGAGCTCATCCCCTAGAGGACAAACAGACAATTTTTTGTCACCTTTTGTACAATGCCAGAGCAACATATATGATATGAACTCAGCATATGATGTTTCAGATGTATTCAACATGATTGTCTCTTTTGATGCTTTCAATATGTATTCAGTCTGTAACACCTATTTGACGCAGATTATGAAATTTCTTTCAGATTTCAACATATTTGTCAAATTTCCCTTTTGTGCGATGGATAAAAAGCCACAGAAATAAAAAGCCACAGAACCAGATGGATAAAAAGCCACAGAACCATATGTTGGTTCTGAATTATAATGAACAAAGAGCAAAATAATAAAAAAAATTTGATGACAACAAAATTTAAATAAAATATCCTTTTGAAAAATCAACCAATGAAAATTAAATTTTGAAAAATATACTTTGACAATTAAATATGATAAAGACAACAAGAAAAGAAAATAATAAATTTGTTGATTATATTTCTCTTGAGGTAGAGGTTTCTTACTTTTTGCTTGCGTAGCATGACTATCCTCGTCTACACCAACTCCTCTATATTCCTACGGAGTCTATCACTCCTTGCAAATCTCTGCAATCTTTCTGCATCAATGTCAATCTTCACATGTCACATATCTATGAACTTAACACCACAAATTCTCTACACTATTTCTATGTTGTTCTCAGGGTCAGTACCTAAATTCTAATTCCCTTCTTTCGAGGTCAGTACCTAAATTTTTATTCATTTTCTGGGATTGATACCTAAATTTTAATTCCCATCTCGAGGTCAGTACCTAAATTCTAATCCCTTCTTTTGAGATAGGTTTAAAATCACTTTAAATGGAGTAAGACATCTTATTCTCAATATATTCGAGATTGGTTTAAGACCACCTTAAATGGAGTAAGGCATTCAATCCTCTTTCTGGGGTTGATACCTAAATTTTAATTCCCATTTTGGGGTTAGTACCTATATTTAGATCCCTCCTTTCGAGGTTGGTAACTAAAATTCAATTCTCCTTTCGGAGTCAATACCTAAATTCTGATTCCCTTCTTTTGAGGTCAAAACCTAAATTTTGATTCTCCTTTAAAGGTAGGCTTAGACGTCCTATTCCCATCTACACTTTCGGGGTTATTACCTAAATTTTGATCCCTCCTTTCGAGGTCGGTACCTAAATTCCAATTCTCCTTTCAGGGCCAGTACCTAAACTCTGATTCCCTTCTTTTGAGGTTAGTTCATAAATTTTGATTCTCCTTTCGAAGTAGGCTTAGACGTTCTATTCCCATCTACACTCTTAAGGTCAGTACCTAAATTTTGATTCCCTTTATTCAATGTCGGTACCTAAATTCTGATTGTCCTTTTGAGGTAGGCTTTGATGTCCTATTCCCATCCTTACCATCAGAGTAGGCATAGATGTTTTATTCCCATTCTTACATTTGGGATAGGCTTAGATGCCCAATTCCTTTTCCACACTTGTGTTTTCCACTCAATTCGATTTCCTCGCACATAAATTCACCCCTTTAAATTTTAAATTGAAATCCAAACTTTATTTGATATATTCATTTGAATCGAGTCTTCACTAGGACTACCAGTTTGCCTGATGATTTTCCCTTAAATCTCCTTTATTTTCTCCAGTGAGACTATCTGTTACTCCCCAACGAAAACAACTATCACTTAATTCTACACTTCGTTCTAGGTCTGTTGGCTTATAAGTCTATGTTAGTCTTATTGATCTCGTCGATCAACGCCAATACGTGTAATGTGCTTTTCCGGCACACCACACCTATTAGGGGTCCATTTTTTGACCTCACTTTTGGTTGAGGTCTAGTTTTTCCTCTTTAGAAGCCTAGAGTCTAGCCATAGGACTTTCTTGTTGAGTATTCCTACAGGACTAGAAAAGGAACCCTCACCATTAGAAATTATAAACTCTTCTCTGCTCAACTTGAAGTCCCACATATTAGTCCTGACCTCTAGCACTTGGTAGGTGGGGTCAATATGGGGGAGCTCAAGGGGACTCCCCATAGGACTGCTTGGCCTTAGGGTTGACCCTGGGTGTTGGTCTTGAGCTGGTGCATACCCTGTCACTCACTTGCACATTACACTTCCACTCACTACCTTAAGCCTAAAACTACCTAACTTTGACCCCTTAACCCTTTGGGAGACTCACGTAGATGGTGCCCTAGACCCACTAACACTAGGCTAGGGTCGTAGACCCACTAGCCGTAGGCTAGGGTCTAGCCAAGACCAGTACATGAAAGACCCAAAGTAGATGAAAGACCCAAAGTAGAGGATTTCATTGGTCTATAGCTCAAATAGGGTGGTTGAAACCTCTATTTCACCAAAATATCAAACTTAGCCTTTTCCCCCCAAATTTACCAAAATTTCCAAAATAGCCCAAAATTTGCTAAAATTACAAAAATACCCTTGGTGGGCCAAACTTTCGAAAACCCTCAAAATCATTTCAAATGCCTCCAAAATCATATTGGATCCTTTAATAAAACCCAATTTGAAAAATTTTACTAACTTTGACCAAAAGCCTCAAATTTCCCTTAAATGCTCAATTTCCCCAAATTCACCATAAATGTCCATCAAATTGATCTCAATTCCCCCCATTTCAATTCTAAATTAAATTCATCACGATCAAACCCAATTCAAACCAAATCAAAGCTCAATTGACCCACATTCAAGTCCAATTTCAACCCAAATCAAAAGCCCCAATTTGGCATAAAACCAAAATCTCACTCAATTGAACCCCGAAATCTTTCCAATTGTCCCAATTATGTATCATAAACTCTTTGTAATATCTCCACACATCAAATTAAACCTTCAATTGGCCTTGGTCAAGCCCTAATTTTACTCAAAACCACCTTGGAATAAAACCCCCAATTTACCCATGTCTCCAATAGTTCTCAAATTGAATGACCAAACCCCAAAATTGGCACCCAATTAATGTTGATAACTCTTCATGACATTCCCCTAGACCATTTTGAACTCTCAATTTGGACTTAACCCAAGTCTAACCCAACATCCCCAAATTGATCAAATGCTCAAAATCCTTCAAATTGAACCTCCAAGTCAATTCAAAATAACTCTAAATCTTTTCTAAACTCTTTATGATAATCATCCACACAAAATTGATCAATCAGTTGGGCTCAATGTCATGGCTATCCTAACCCAAACCTAACTTCAAGACAATTTAACCCAACCTGAACCCATGAACCAAAATTGATTAAGTCATGCCCAAGTGACCAAATTAATGATACCATAGCCACCAAATGGAGCCTAGTGACCAGGCTAGACTCACTTAGCCCACAATACAAGAACTATGGATGATTGGTCAATTGGTTTAAGGGATTTTACCCATTATTGGTCTAAACTTGAAATATCTTCTTCATCATTGCTTACCCTTAGGGGTTTATCATAATTAAGCACCCCCTGACCTCCCTGAGTTCAGAGGTGACCAGACCCTGGCTAGTCACCACCTCAACTGTCGAAAATAGTCACCCCAAAGTAGCCCAATTTGGCCAAAAAATAAAATTGAACTCACTCAAATTGGCTAAGCTTGATTGGTTGTTAGGGACTTTCTTCCCTCCACCTAGGCATGACCCTAACCACCTCAGCTTGGCCTGGGAGCCACCATTTCCTCCTCGTTTTAAACTATCCACTTCATGCCCATGGGGGAGATTTAGCAAAATCCTTGGGGAAACTCTCTCTAATTATTTTCAGAGACTCTCCATAAACTCCTCAGCTCAATCCTACTATTTTCCCCCTTTGGTTCCCATTTTGAGAGCTCAATTTTTAGTTCAAATCTTCAACTCAAACCAGGACATATTTTCCACACCTCCACAGTCAAAATTTCAATTAACTGTGCCCACACCATCACTAGAGTTAGAGGAGTTGATTCCCCCACAAAAGCCCCATCCTAAACAGCCTCTAACCTAGCTCTAGACCAACACCTGAGAACGACCATGATCAAAATCATATCTAGACAATTCACCAGAGCCTAGAAGTTCATCTGGAGGTTTGTTGGGACCAATCAAAGCTACTAAAACCATCTAATTGAGGCCTCCCCTCTCAGACAAAGGCATTGAGCCTCAACCTAAACCAAACTTAAATTGATTCTCCATATATATTTACTGTATTTCATATCATATAAGCCATATAGATATGTGTGTCTTGAGTAGATGAAGGTTTAGGAACAAACCCCATGCGATTTGGTTGAGCCTAGACAAAGATCTTAAGGTTTTAATGTGAATGGTTCGCGGGTTAGCTCATTTGAGGATGATGAATGGATCTCGTCCAATCGCGTTCTTATTCAATTGACGGTCATGATGGAGTCGGATGAAGAGATGATACGCGAACCGAGGTCTGACGAGATACTGAAGTGTCTGGCGGCTTAGAATGGTGAAGGACCAAGTGGCTTTTTGAAGCAATCATAGGTTGAGGTGGCATCGCGCGTTTAAATAGGAAAATTTGGATTTATTTTATTTATTTAAATACCATAACTTTAAAAATCCATATCTTTATCTATAAATATCATAAAAATAAAATAAAATTATCCTCTTGCTCAAAAAACAGAAGAGAATAATTTGAACTAAAAATAAAAATTATTTGTTAACTCTCTGGAGTATTTTAATTCTTTATGATCAAACATCACTCACCATAGCTTGAAACATTTAGGGTTCATTCCTTATGATAGAGGGGATATTCTCTGATTTTTTCAAGATCATAGGACATCTCTATGCTTTTAACCTTAATTTTCAAGCTAGGATGACTATTTTAACTTATTTTTATTGTATAAATTAAAATACCACTTGGAAAATTATGAGAATATTTTTAGTAGGTTTCTTATGGTCAAAGAACCTTCAAAAAAATGTCGAGATCATTTGAATTATCTTGTACATTTCTATAGTTAATTAAATGTATATATCTTGCTTTAATTTATGTAAATTAAATACTAATAAAAATTAACAAAATCAATTCCACACTGTCTACACAAATTATTTTTACCTACTATAAAAATTTCAAAATTATTTGACTGGGTTTTAGCAATAAAGTTGATTTTCTAAGAAACCTTATTTTTTTGTAAAAAAATAATTATATTACATTAAATACATTTTAAAAAATTATAAAATGTATTTTTCTGAGTTCCCTACGATCAGGGGCACTTAGAAAAAATAAATTTTATTTTTGATAAAATGCTTGATTTTTTAGCCTTAATTAGAATTTAAAATAATTAAATATAATTAAAAATCTCAAAAATACTAAAATACTTTAAAATGTGCCTAGTTGTTCCCTGATCATTTAGAACTCATTTGGATATTTTTCCTAATTTTTTTAAGTTAAAAATAAATTTTTAAAAGGTTAAAATGAATTTTTCTTATTTTCTCACTAAAATAATTATAATAAATAAATTAAATATTATAAAAATGCAAAATTTGTTTCTCTGAGTTCTCTTTGCTCAGAAAAGTTTAATAAAAATATAAAAAATAATTTTTGTAAATAAAACAGCTTTTCCTTTCAAATTAAATCATAAAATCAATAATAATTACAAAATTAAATTAAAGATTTAATTCAAAAAAATCATCAAATTTTGTCTAAGCGTTTCTCTGACCTAAAGGGACATCTAATAATTTTCCAATGAATAAAAATCTTAGTTTGGATAGTCTAGTAAATCAACATTGAAAATACTACCTTTTAAATTTAAATAATTATTTAGATTAAATTAAATTTTGAAGATCCACATTTTCTCCTCTAATGTTTTAATTGGCTTATGGATAGGACACTCTAAAAATTCTCAAAGTCATTTGAATTTTGATAATGAGTTATGAGGTGGAGAGCCCCAAAGGCAAAGGAGTAACATTAGGTTTTGGGTGCCTCAATCAAGATTTAGGATTAATCCAAGGAAAAATGGGTAATTTTGATCCTAATGAACATATATGGATGATTAAAATACAATGAGATTGAAGGGTAGGAACTCCCTTACCACCTTTTCTATAATAAGAACAAAATTGTAATTTCCTTAATTATCATAACTTGGAAGTCAGTCAAAATTAAATGATTCAAAAGTGATGGGTTCAAGTTAGAAAGATAATTTTTCATTAATTTTAAGCCCATAATTGATGACAATGTGATCTTTCAATAAGAAAGCATGTCATTTAAATCAAAATTCTGCTAAGTAACCATTTCACCTACTGTGATTGTTCAGGGCTTGGTAGTGACCTAGGCTTAACCTAGGCTTGACATTCAAACCCATTTGATTGGATTTAGAAGATAACGTGATTGATGATTAACACCCTTTTACACGACAAGCCCGATTTCAACTTTGGGTATCAAAACCATTACTTACTTAAATTTGCCTTAGGGGCACCCACCCATATACCTCTTAATTAAAGTATTGATTGATTAATTGAGTGTCCTAGCCTTGGGATAAACAAAACTTCAAGTTTCTTTGAGCAATGAGATAACCTTAGCTTAACCTTGGATGATTAATAAAATTGGATTAACCTTGGATGATTAATAAAACGATATGATAAGTTCAAAATGAACTCAAAATATTTCAAGAAATCTTCAAAGTGATTCAGGGTCACAGTCCGAGCACTTTGGAATCTCTTGAATATCGTAAAGGGCAAATTGGATTTGTTATATTTTTTTCTAAAATCATCCACTGAGATCTTTCGAGACTCAATAAAGGCATAACTTAAGGTTTGGTAGCTATGCCTTTATCTACTCCTGCAATTTGAATTCCTTAAAAAATTATATGCATATTGCCAAAGCTAACTTTTTAGATGTAGGAATGGGAAGAATCGACAGGTACGCTTTTAAGTTATTGCACTGCAATTTACTTTTATTTACCTTTTTATATCTCTGGTTTCCAGCTTGTACACTTGTATGTTAAACAACAAGGTCATCCTACATGTCAAAACACATAAAATTGTCTAAACTTTGAAAGATATGAGATCAGTTTGATTTCATATTTTTCTAAAATTAAATATATATGTAAATAAAATTGTCCCTCAAAGCGGGTGATGGGATTCCGATTCTGGCGACCGACAACTTCCACAAGACGACACTCCCTAGAAATAGTGTCGACCACCATGCTGACAATCAGAATACAGACAGACCGAGCAAAGAAAAATAGAGAAAGATGGGAAAAGCATGCCCCTTACTCCATGTTTATATGAACCATGGGCATGAAATTCTATGGGAGCTCAATAACTACATCACTATGTAATCATTGATTCTATTCACCTTTTTACATTATTTTTGTTTTGTTTGCAATGTAACTTCCAAGAAGCAAGAGAATTAGGAAACTAAATATCTACACTAAGACTATATTAGCACAAAACTTGAGGCAATTTGCCATCCCAAGAAAGAATAACATGGCAAAGCTGGACCCAGTGGAAGGCGACCCAATGGTCAAGAAGAACCAATAGGTTAAGGCTGGCCATAGACCTCCCAATTTGACTGAACGATACAAGCCCAATTCCTCTGATGGCTTAATTTTACTTAACCATTAGGAATTCTCCCAACATGAATTAATGATTGCCGACAGACCTAATGCATCCGACCAGCTAAGATCAATCGAATGGATCAGTCTTAATGACTACTTAAGTAGTCAAAGCAGTTGTCCTTACTTGAAAGATCCACTGACTGATGGTCCCCATCTAGAAGGCCGAGCAATCACACTAATCGTCTCATCATTTCAGCCCCAATCGAATAAGTTAGAGGAAAAGTAGCCTCTGGGCTCACAAGGGTATGATTTCAAGAATAACCTGTACAACCCTCCTTCAAGTAGAATTAGAAATGTAATTTTCTTTAGTGCATTCCCTCTCTTATATATAAAGAAGTCTTTTCATGTAAAGGACTTTGGCTCTTCCCCCTCTCCATGTATCAAAAATATTTAATTATATAAAAAGGATCACAAGAGTCCGAGAATATCCTTTTTTGCCCTAAAGGGGCGAGTCGTTCCCCTCTCTCTCCTTCCTCTCCTCTTTCTCTCCTCTCTCTTTTTCTTTGTTTCCTTTTCTCTTAGTTCAAACGTTCTAATCCCTTGAGTGTGTCTCCTGAAAAAATTAGGATTAAACTGATGCACAACAAACTGATTAGTTTTAGGAAAGTTTTAGAATGCATTACTTGAGTTTTAATTATTTATTTGTCCACGTTTTGACTACACAAGTTTGTGACTTCATCAATCTTTCACAAGGAACTTATAAGTGAAATTTTCGTTGAACCCTACCTATCATCTCTTTGGATATACTCAGCTTCAAATCATAATCTTCTTGCATTTATCCAAGGAGAAAATTATAGGAAGAAAAAACCCCTTATTTTCTTCTCTTGTAATAGCTTGCATTCTTTTGAATAGTAATAAGTTGTCCAAAAAATGTAAGGAAATATATTCGACATTCAAATACATTACGAGATATAATATCTTCATGCCCTAATCTCTGAAGTCATTTGTAAGCGTTCCTTTTTTCATATTATTTGTTATTCAATGCCAGACCAGTTGAAGAATACAGGAAAGTCATGCAATTCTCATTAATTTCGTTCCACCTCTGGGCTTTCTTTTACTTGCCCAAATCACAAAGAATCACAGCATAATAAAGTTTAAAGTTTCTCTAGATTTCTGTTTAGAACATATTTAACTACATATGTAATCTCCAAACACTGAATGGAGTATAAACTCATTGTATTTTTTTCCGCTACCTTAAAAGTATTTTCAAAATGTTGCTTCAAAACTTTTTGGCAAGCGAGTGATCTTTTTGTTATCAATACAGACTTTTCTAATAAATCTGGATTTTTTTTTCATTCCTGTTTTCCTCTTCAGCAGTTGCAAACAACATAATAGCATTATAATAACATTCAAATTCAAGTACAAGACAGCAGAAATCCATACCCAATAGCAAGCACAAGCTTCACCAGATAATCCATTTACGGTCAGATAACTATCACAAAAGTAGCAAAGCCAAATACCAAAAGTGGCAAAGCACATCGTCCTATCAATCTTCTTCCATTAAAAATAACTTATCTTATCCAACTGAATAACGTATCACTGTCAAGTGTTAAAGATGCGACCAAAGATATACTCCTTTTAATCTCTTCTAATATTTAATTTATATTAATTTCGTTTGGAGTAGAAAAACATCAATTGAAAGCAAAAGCCACCACATATCCGATTAGATAAACAATCATATACAATTCATGCATGATTAACTCCACTCGGTCTCTAATTATGGTTCGATACCTTGGGTTATATGTTAACAATTTCATTTTAAAATAAGAGAGAATGTTTCCTTACTAAGAAGAAAGAATAAAAAAATATTAACTTTTCTTATGGAAACCACGAGGTTGCCCAAGTAAGGAGATAACATATTTTGATGGCTGTCTATGAGAAGTAGCACCACCATATGTGGGCCATTACCCATAGCCTCATCTCGTCTAACCTTAATTCTAATAGTTAAATAAAATTAGTGAGATGTTCTTGAATAGGGCATAAAGTTGGGTGCTGCTAAAACAATGATGCTGAAAAATCTAGATGAATAAAATTTTTAGTAAACCATACAAAAACAAATTGATAGTAGGCAGAGATGTGCATTCATAGCTAGAACAAACTCATTGAAGCCTAAGATCTGTCGGTTAATGAACTGAGATTCAATTGAAAATTGGAGTTAGCTTAATCTTCTTTTAAGACTTTTGGGGGTTTCAACAAAATCAAGATCTATATTCGACGTAAGCATAGCTCATGGATGTTGAAAATGCAATAATACTGCATGGTTTTTAGGCATGTTATCTTATTAGTCAAGAGACATGCTTATAGGTAAGGACTGCCACTTGATATTTCTACAATAATGTATTTTGAACCATCTTATGTCGAATTAATTAAAAATTTTTTGTGCTTTAATCGCCCCCTAATATAAAATTCTGCCATATGATTTTTTACTCCCCCTCAAATGATGCTTTTAAACATCATCGAACATCATTGCTAAATCTAGATCTATCTTGTGAATCAAACCCAAGGACTAGAGCGTGGCATGAGAGAGAGAAACACAGAAAGAGAGAAAGAGAAGGAAAGAATTTAGGTAAGACCAATTAACACTCTTTTATTCTAGAAATAACCCCCTATATATTGACTTTGGGGGTGCCAAATATAGAATTACATGCTTGTTTCTACATCAATAAGGGAGTTGCATGAAATTTTGGTACCCTTTCTTATTCATAACATACTTAGCAGCTTTTTGTATTCATAACTGCTTTAATAGGGGCACCTGATGACTCGAAAATATAATCTCTCGAGTTGGATGGGGGTCTCTGATCAGCTTGAAGGTTGTTGATTAGCCTAGATTTGATGGTCAAGGGATAGTTTTAGGAAGAGGGGGTCCTGTCCTCGGGATAAACTTGGTCATTAGGTTGAGGGTATATCACATTATTTCGACGGGCAATCCTTCTTTGGTAAGGAGCCTTCTCAAAGGGTCAAACAACGTTATGTTAGGAGCCTTTGGTCGTTTTGTGAGCAGCTTCAGAGTTAACTGGGAGAGCTAATCACGAATGACTCCCTCCTGGATTGAGCTACTTCTATCTCTCATTTTGATGTCCATCTATTAGGTCAGTTCAAGGTTTTGGTCAAAGGAAATAAAGCTTTATGTTTCCATCTTCTAACTATCTTAGTTCACTGTCATTTGATTTGTCCCATTGGGACCCATTGGATTGTTTCTTGTTGCCTTCAATTCTATTGGATTTTCTCGAGATTCAAGATGACATATTTTTTCTTACATATTTTGTTATTTGATTTTCTTACTTCTTAAAATTGTCAGTTGTAATAAGAATAAAAGATTTAAATGAAAAAGTAGATTTCTAGATTGAGTGATAAGTAATTTGAATAATTAAACTTCCAGAAATTTCATGTGCGCGGTCCCTATAAATATGGTGTGTTTAGCACTTCTTCATCAATTTTTTTCCCAGTTTACTTCCTTTCAGTTGGTTATTAGTGGGAGAAATCATCATGGTGAGTGGTAAGAAGGTTTTAGTGGATGCAGTGAATAAGATGACACTGTGAAGGCTTTTGGACTTTTTGTCAAAAAACTCTGTCTGGTAAAGGATGTCTAGGAGAAGAGTAAATAGTAGGGGAGCTAACCCGTGGCAAGAAGCTCGAGAATGGGGGCCAGCCTGTAATAACAAAGAGGCTAGAAGGAGATAAAAACTCACTCAGCACGAAAAGTTTGGAAGAAGCTGGCACATGAGAAGTTAAGGGTAAAGGAGCTGGAGGAAGAGGTTGAGTCATTTGTCTCGATTCTGCTCCTTCATTGAGAGATGGGCATCAGGGTGGACTGACCACTATTGGTAAGATGTTCCTCGTCCCTACACCGATCTACGATATTTTATCCCAACAACCTATCCAAAGAAGTCAGAGATGTGCATCAGGCTTTAGTTGTGACCACTGCTAGAGTCATTTTCAGAAGGTGGGGCACCCCTATAAAGTGGGAGGCCACCTTAGTAAGGTTTTGTGAGTTTTAGTGATTTCAAAAGTTTTGTGAGTCTTATAAGAGTCTATTGGAGTCAGAGAAGTCAGAGAACATCAAAGGAGTGCTTGGGAAAATATTTTAGTTAAGTTTTTGTATCTTTTCTTTATATATTGTACTTTAGATTTGAGTTTTATAAATTAATTTTGTTTTTTTCCTCTTGTGTTCTGAGTAGTACTCTTCTTTCTCCATGCAATATGAATTAATCAATTGGTGGTTTTGATTTGATTAGAACTTCTTTTATTTCAAAATTTGTGATGAAATTTTTATCGGTCCTTCATTTAATTTACAAATTGCCCACTTGTATTGTTAAAATTTATTGAGAAACTTAAAGACCTAAGAGGGCTAAGATTTCTCTAACTAGTGAGTGTCACATTTCACTTTGGAAAAAGCCATGGCGATAGTCCGAGGGGGAGTGCAAATAGATTGGGAGATAAGATTTGATGGGCGTAAAATTGATGTTTCTAGAATGACAGACTAGATTCTTTTATCAATTTGGTCAAGAAATTGAAGCTAAAGGCCACTGGTAGGTCCTATAGAGAGGACATAGTAGGTAATTTGAGAGTGAGAGACTAGAACCTACCCAACCCTACTTTACATGCCGACACCAACTTTAGATTAGCGTATGTTCTTTATACTCGAAAGAGGTAAATAATAGGTATGCTCCATGTCACAATACCACAGTTAAACCTCTAAACATTTCAAATCCTACAGTGATTATGAATTATTTACAAGGAGAAAGCTTTTTTATATATCTTGAATTTTCTAAAACTCAGCATTTACTTTTAACATGCATTTATAGGAATTAGTAAAATTTATTTAATTGCATAAACAACTTTAAATATTTTTTGCAGCTTTAAATAAAGTTTTTCATAGTTAAGATTTCTAAATTTACTTCTTTCCTTTAATTTCCTATAGGATCGATACTGAAGTTTTTAAAGAAAACTCTATATTAGTTGAAACGATACATATATATATGCATAGTAAACCTACTGAGAAAACTATTAGTTTGAATTTTATAATGTTAGATTTATTCTCACTAGTCGCTAAATATAAATTGGGCAAGTTTTGGCCATATTCGGGACCATAAATATCTGTGTAATTGTGGGACGGGAAACGTTTTTGGTGTCGTTGTCGAGGAACTTGAAAGGAAATTTTATTTCTTAACTTTTTGACTTAGAAACCTTATTTTAATTGTAGAATAACTAAGAAAATAGTTTTAGAATTATTTAATTTTTTGAAGATTACAAAAACACAAAAAAAAATTACAAAAACTAAAAAATATAAAATTTTTATATAGATATTTTAAGTATTTTATATTATGAATTTTACCTTTTGCATCCGAAGTTTGGGATCTAAAGATTTTGTACCCTACAATTCTAAATTAGAACAAACTATAAGAAGAATTCAAAAGCAAAAACAATTTCACAATTCTGAAGAAATGGCAATCACATCACAAAATAACACAGAGATTCTAACGACTGAAAATGAACATCAAAATTTGTAAAGACCTTTAAGAGATTATGCAAATGCTACAACAGATGAAATTCACTTGAGTATTCAAACCTTTGCTTAGTGGCTGACCAAAGAAAAATATATTGAGATTTTTCTTATCTATTTTACACTGTTTTGATGATATTGCACTTTAAGAAAATGTATTTTTGATGTTTTGTTACAGGAATGATGAATTAGGGTCATTGGAACAAAAAGATGCAAAATGGAGCTAATTTGGAGCAAAAAGGACCAAAATGTAAAGATTTGAACTAGGGTGACGAAGGCGAGTCCAACGGCGACGACGGCGGACTTTTCCCGAGACTCTAGAATTAACCTCTTAGAAGGCCCGCCGACGGCGAGCTCCGCGATTATGTCCAACAAAGCATTGGATGAGAACTAATTTTGGAGGGGTGCTTAGGCAACTCTTGGTAAAACTCATCCACATCTTTAAAGAGAAGACTTTGGCCGAAAATAAGGAGAGAAGCTCAAAATTGAAGTGTAGAAAAAGTGTAGAGTCTCTAAATTGTGAGGAATTCTTTGAGAGATTATAAGAGTGAAGGGAAAGGGAGAGAATTCTTCCTCCTTGCTACTTTGAAGAGGAATTCTGTGTGTTGTAAAGAAATGAAGAGATTCAGAGAAACTTCGAAGAGTTTGCTTGGTGAGAAATTAGAGATAAGTTTATTTACTTGTTGTAGTTTGTATGACTTTGATTTTATATATGAATTCTGAGTTTTGTTGTGTTTTCCCGAATAGATTTGAGTAGTTTTCTCTGTCTTTCTCCTTGTCTTGAGATTTGGGAAATGGTGAGTTGAATTGGTTGAGGTTTGAATTGGTTGAGAGCCACAGAAATGTTAAAGAAATTATGATGATCTTTTCACTTTGATCTTAATTTACTTTCAATCTGACCAATTGATTTGTTAAAATATGTTGAGTTTTACAACTAAAGTGAAGATTACATCCAAGATTCAGGGAGGTAAAAGCCCTTGGATGGGAGCTCCAAAGTGAGAGCCGGTATCCTCCCAGCCTAGCCGTAGATTCAGTAAACAAGCGTAGGATTAGTCAATGTTCTTTATGCCTGGACCAAAGGGTAAATAATAGGTATGCTCATATTTGGCACAATACAATTTAAACTGATTCACTTAATCCATTCACTATAATTTCTTGACAAGGAGAAGGATGTTTTCTTATATATTGAATATCACATTAAAAACCTCATTAATATAATTAGTTATTTAAGAGTTATTAAAATTACATATTTATTTCAATTGCCTATTAGTGAAAGATAAGCAAATTGAATTCCATTGTTGCGATTGAGTATTACTTTCTCTAATATCTTAGTTCGTACTTCTAATATTACTCCCTATGGGATTGATATCTAGGACTCCATTAGATCCCTATATTACTTGAGTGATACGTATACTTACGTTGATAAGTGTGACTTTATAATTATTAAATATCTTATACATCCATCTTTCTCGAATCTATAACTGTTATTAAGTTTTGGTACAATTGCTGAGGAATTAAATCTTTTAGTAGCAATATTAAATACTTATATTTTTAAGCATATATAAAGTCACTGTCAAGTTTTTGGCGCCGTTACCGGGGAATAAACCAAAATCATAATTAGAGTAACGGACAATTTAGGATTATTACAAATTTTTACTTGAATTGCAACTTATTTTCATATTTAGTTAATTATTTTACTGTGTACTGGTTTCAATTTGTATGTGTAAATTTGGACATGAAAAATCTTATACCCTACAATTCAGAATTAGAACGCACTGTTAGAAAAATTAGAAGATTGAGAAGAGAGCCTGGAAATTCTGATACAATGGAGAACAACATGAACAATCAAGGAATAGAAAATGAACACCAACCTAGACCCCTACGAGATTATGCAAATCCTACAATAGATGAAATTCACTTATCTATCCAAAATCCTGATGCAGCTACTAATTCATTTGAGCTTAAACCTGCTATTATCCAAATGGTACAAAACAATCAATTCGGAGGTACACCAAATGAAGATCCTAATTTACACCTCGCTAGTTTTTTAGAACTGTGTGCTAC
>NW_018164930.1:25106-25605 GCF_001263595.1 Phalaenopsis equestris
TAATATTTCCCTCCATCCAAAAACTGCTAAACTTAGAAATGACATAACATCATTCTGTCATATTGATGGAGATTCAATATACGAAGCTTGGGAGAGATTTAAAGATCTTCTTAGGAAATGCCCTCATCATTTGTTACCAGATTGGTTGATAATTCAAACTTTTTATAATAGATTAGTGGGATCACTTAGATTGATTATAAATGCTGCGACTGGTGGTTCTTTAATGTCTAAATTTTTTGATGAGGCTTATTCATTAATAGAAAAGATGGCTACAAACAATTTTCAATGGCCCTCTGAAAGGGTAAATCCTAAAAGAGTAGCTAGTATCCATGATTCTGATGCAATATCTATGTTAGCTTCGCAGATTGTTGCAATATCAAAGAAATTAGATCATTATGGAATGAATTATTCTCCAACACCTACTATGATGGAAGAGAATTCATCTCGGCAATTTGTGGATGTTCAACATTCGTATGAGACTTTAAATGCTATTAATAAT
>NW_018164930.1:26704-27899 GCF_001263595.1 Phalaenopsis equestris
AAAGAGATAATGAATGTTTTCGCATGGAAATTAATGAACATCTATTAAATGAACATTTTAAAGAATATTTTGAAGATAAAGAACAATTTGAAAATCGTGATGAAGTTATTTTGGATGAAATAGAAAATGAAGAATTAGATTATGTTCAGGAAAGATTTGAGATGTTGGATATTACAAAAATACTGATAAGAATCTATTTTTGTTAATTATAAAACCACCTGAACTTGAGTTGAACTTATTGCCTAGTCATTTGAAGTATGTGTTTTTGGGAGACTCATCTACATTACCTGTTATTATATCTTCAGAATTAAATGATTTCCAAGAGCAAAAACTGTTAGATACATTAAAAAAATATAAGAAAGCTTTTGGTTGGACCTTAACTGATATTAAGGGAATCAGTCCTTCAATCTGTATGCATAGAATTATATTAGATGAATAATATAAACCAAGAGTTGATCTACAAAGGAGATTAAATCCAATGATGAAAGAAGTAGTTAAGAAAGAAATTTTGAAATGGTTATACACTGGAATTATATATCCTATTTCAAATAGTGCATTGGTAAGTCCAATTCATTGTGTACTAAATAAAGGAGGAGTGACTGTTGAAACAACAGAAAATAATGAATTAATACCTATGAAACAAGTCACTGGGTGGCGCATATGCATTGTTAGGAAAGATCACTTCCCTTTACACTTTTTAGACCAAAGAGTAGATAGACTTGCTGGGAACAAATATTTTTATTTTCTAGAACGATATACAGGTTACCATCAAATTCCTATTGCTCCTGAGGATCAAGAAAAGACAACATTTACTAGTTCTTTTGGAACTTTTGCTTTTCGAAGAATGCCTTTTTGATTAAAAAATGCACCTGCAATATTCCAGAGATGTATGATGTCTATATTTAGTAAGTTAATTGATGATGGATTGGAAGTATTTATGGATGATCTTTCTGTATTTGGAACATCATTTGAATTATGCTTAAATTATCTTGACAAAGTTTTGGAGTTATGGTACAATTATGAAGTGAAAGGAATTGGAAGCAAGAGTGCAAAAAGAAACGAAAACTGAAAAAGAGAATGTGGATACCGAAAAAGAAAAGGATCATGAATACCCAAAATTAGAATATCCACTTACACCAATGAAAATTACTGTAGAGAAACCTCCACCACCGTTTCCTCAAAGATTGAAGCAACA
>NW_018164930.1:30161-33618 GCF_001263595.1 Phalaenopsis equestris
AAATTCATTCATGATGTGAAAGCATATTTTTGGGATGAGCCTTATTTATATAAACAATGTAAGGATCTTATTATGAGGAGATGTGTACCTTATGAAGAAACTGAGCTAATCATTCAGAAATGTCATGATTCTGAATTTCGAGGACATTTTGGGATTGATAAAACTGCTTATAAATTTTTATAAGCTAGATTTTGTTGGCCTACTATCTTTAGAGATGTTTATAGATACATAAGAACTTGTGATCGATGTCAACCAATAGGCAATATATCTAGAAGAAATGAAATGCCTCTGAATTTTATGTTAGAAGTTGAGATCTTTGATGTTTGGTGATTAGATTTCATGGGATCATTTATTCCTTCATTTGGGAACTTATACATATTAATTGCAGTGGACTACATTTCAAAATGGATTGAAGCACAAGCTTTACCTCATTATGATGCTAAAAGTGTTTCGAGATTTTTAAAGAAAAATATTTTCACTAGATACAGAATGCCTAGAATGATTATCACTGATAGAGGATCCCATTTTAGAAATAAATACATTCAGAGATTGGCAGAAAAGTTTAATATTATTCATAGAATCTCTATAGCCTATCATCCTCAAACCACTGGGTTAGCTGAAGTTTCTAATAGAGAGATTAAATAAATACTTGAGAAGATTGTAAACCCTAGTAGAGTAGATTGGTCCACTAGACTGGATACCGCATTATGGGCCTACAGGACTGCTTATAAAACTTCTATTGGAATGACTCCTTACAGGCTAATTTTTGGAAAGACTTGTCACTTATCAGTAGAATTTGAGCATAAAGTATATTGGATGATTAAGGAATTCAATTATAATTTGAAAGATGCTGGTAAGAAGAGATTGTTAGAATTAAATGAATTGGAAGAATTAAGAAATGAATCTTATGATAATGATAGAATTTATAAGGAGAAACTAAAGTTATGGCATGATTGGAAGATTAACCAAAAGAACTTTGAACTAGGATAAGAAGTTTTGCTTTACAATACCGGGCTAAAGTTATTCCCAGGGAAACTGAAGGCTCGTTGGTTAGGACCCTTTACTGTGACTCAAGTTTATACTTACGGAGCTGTTGAAATTGAAGATCAGAAGACTGTAAATAGATTTAAAGTAAATGGACACATATTAAAACTATATTTTGAGGGTAAAAGACCAAATTTTAAATAGGTTTTAATGTTCAGTCAACCTGAATAACACCTGAATAAGTCGGGCTGACAACGTTAAACCAAGCCCTTTATGGGAGGAAACCCATAATTATCTTTATTTTTTCTACAATTATAGTAGTTTTTATTTGAAATTAGCGTTAGTTTGTGGTAGTATTAAGCTCTACTACTCTTATTTATCCTTGAATTATCATAAAAATTAGATCCGTAGAGAAAAATTGGAACGCATTCGGACCAGAGCGAAACTATGCAATTTTTTGCTTGGGCGTCGACGGCGGTTTTTCCCGAGAGTCCAGGAAAATTAATTATAAAAGGCTCACCGACGGTGCCCTCGACACTGTCGACGGTGCCCTTGACGCCGCCGACGGTGAGACAGGCGAGATGGCGATTTCTGGAGTTTGAATGGCGGTTTTTTGGCGGGAGTACCCCTTTTAAACTCCCAAATTCTTTCCTAAGTTCATATTTCCCTTAAAAACAAAGTGAAACTCCACCAAATTCATTCCTATGGCGTCCAATTCCCCTAATAATCCCAAAATGTGAGTGTTCAATCGAAGAAAGTTTATTAGTGTGGAAGCGCAGTGAATCTTCAACAAGGTACTGACGAAGAAAAGATTGATCAAGGAACGAGGATTCATAAATCGCGGATTGAACAATCCCTCTACGATAATTGAAGAGGTGATAGTGCGGCAAAGATGGGAAGTGTTGTGCTATACTACCGCCGCGCTTGTTGGTTGTTCCTGTGGTGAAGGAATTTTATGCAAATTTGCATGGAATCAACCAGGGAGTCGTATATGTGCAAGGTAGATGGATAACTTTGGATAACTTTCACTCCTGCACTCCTGCACGAATCAATGAATTATACATGATCGAGAACTTTCCTGTATGTCATTATTACAACTTTGTCCCGACAAGAAACCAGATGAATGAGATTTACCAATATTTAACGGACGAAACTGAAGACTGGGAAACGAGAGAAAAGAGAGAAAATGGGTATGTTAGTTTGGGTATGTTAGTTTTTCTGCCAGACTCCTAAATCTCATTTTGAAACACTGGCACTTCTTCATTTCTGCGAAATTGTTACCAAAAATGAAGATCGGTAAAGTTTCTAAAGAAAGTGTTATTCTGAATTACTGCATCCAAATGGGACTGCCTATAGATATTAGATCAACAATTGTAAAGTCGGTTTTGGGCCTGATCATTCATGGATCAACTTATGGGCTTGGACACCCTTCCACAATTTTCTCACTTTGCAGTCAGTTCCCTACCTTGGAAGCTGAGAGATTCCCAGCTTTTGAAGATGAAAATCACATGACTATTATGGTAGATCAAGAATCTCAGAATTCGCTGCCGATTCAACCCTTAGTTCCTGACAAGACTATGGTGATCCTGCACAGAATCAAGAAATTGGAGAACGAGGTACAAAATGTCATGAACGCAATTAATAATATCTCTGATTTCATTGATCATCTAGACTGGAGGATGAAAGAACATTTTTCTCACTCTGGACATTTAGAAGATAGTTTGATACAGCTGATGAGGAGGATGAAATTGATAGAAGAGGATTCTACTGAAGAATTTCCATACCGACCCTTCTATAACCTCTTCGTTCATGTGCAATCAATGGGTGATATCAGAGGAGAATCTTGTACTGAATCTAAAGAATAGTAGATTTATATTCCTACATGTTTGTCAATGTAATTTGAACTTTGCATTTGCTTTATTTTAGAATTATGCTTTTAGATCTTTGTATAGTTGAGACTAAGCATAGGATGTTTTGTTTTCAGCATTTTGAGAGCTGCAGCTTGGATTGCGACTTTGAACTAATGTATTGAGGTTGAGAAAATACCAAACTTAGGTGTGTTATGTAACGTAAATTGTAACTCTTGGAATTTATATATAAATGTGATGTTTTGATGTTTATATATAATTGTGATGTTTTGTTTTGTGAAAATTTAAATGTGATAGGTAAATCATTTAATCACTTAGAATTATGTCTATAATGATTGAACAGATGTCGTTGAGGCTTGAAATTGATCAAAATCGCAAAAAAATCTGAAAATTGAACCAAATCAATAGAGCCCGGCGACGACAGACTTTTCCTGAGATTAGGGATATAACTTTAATAGAGCGCGTCGGCGGCGCCGAATACCCCGCCGACGGTGAGATCTCAAAAAAAACACCTTTAACCATGATTTTGACCAGTCAACTGCCACTATTCATCCTCCCCTTCCTCTGAAAAATGCAATTTTTGACCTAGGGCTTGAGAGATCTTG
>NW_018164930.1:33734-34298 GCF_001263595.1 Phalaenopsis equestris
ATTTTCACCATGGATTTCTTCCACATTGAGGAGATCCGAAAAATTTGAGAATGTAAAGAAAATATTGGGAAGAAATTCATGGAACTTAGTATTGAACTCTTAGAATTACTTTTGGAAGCCATTATTTGCATATTTGAAGTACATTTTGGAATTTTTCTATAATTGTGGTTAGATTGAAATGGCTCCACCATAAAAGAGATGACTTGAGTTTGACGAGTCTTGCTTTGTTAATGCAAAGGCTCAATCAAGATTTACTTCAGTATTTGAAAGAAAGAAATGCATATAAGTTCGAATTTTTTAGAGTCTGGGAGGAGAAATTGAACGAGTTATTATCGAGTGGAGGTGGGAAAACTTCTAGTTCATCACCAATAAAGCTGCTGCAAATATTGTGAAAGAATTATATGCCAACATGTTCTATTCCAAAGACGGAATCGTTTAAGTGCGAGGATTTCCTGTTGAATTTAATGCCGCCCGAATTAACACCTTTAACAAAGTCGCAGACTCTTATAGCTGCCATTATGAATCCTTCAGTACTATGGAAGGCCCCCTGAATGATGTGATCAA
>NW_018164930.1:34627-36531 GCF_001263595.1 Phalaenopsis equestris
TTTACCCTATGAAACCCATTAGTAAAGCTAATTTGAAAACTTATGAATCCCATGAGAAATGGAGAACTGGAAGTAGGAGTCAAGAACCTTCTACTAGTAGAGATGTCCCCTCTACAAGTTATGACCTTCCACCTCTTGTTCCCCTACTCTGACTGTTTTGATGAATGAGTTGGCCTTGCAGCAAAAGAGTATAGAATTAAAAAATGAAAGAATTGGAGGTTTAGAATGTCAACATGATTATGATAGTGAGTTCCTTTAGAGGCATTCAAATTTTGAGGTAGCTTATTACAAAGCTCAGGCCCAACACTACAGAGGTGAGCCTGATGTTACTTTCCCTGAGTTCCCCCGATATACTCAGTATCAGCCCAATCCACCTGCTGATCAAGGAGACGAAGACATAGTTTGGGATTTTGATATCTGAATGTAATTGATGTACTTGTACTTGTACTTGTACTTTTATTTTTGTGATCTTTTGTAATAGAAATGGATGTTTGTGTGTATTTGTACTTTCATTTTTATTGTTATGTTGTAATTGGATGATTTTTAATTTTTGTTAAAAAGTTAGTGTGGTAGTTAAATTTTGTATGTAGTATAATGGATGTTGTTAGTACTTTGTGAATTGTAATGTAATGTGATTTTTATTTTTGCTTTTCAATTGTAATTATTTTATTTAATATTGTGGTTGTGTTAGGGAATATTGTGCTTTTTTAATGTTTTAGTTTTATTCTTATTTCAAAATTTCATTACCCAGCAATTTCTCTAATGATTTATATGTGTAGAAAGCTCCTAATGTTACAAACTAGGTGAAGTAGAAATTTTGAGGACTGCAAAAATTTTAGAATGATGAAAATGCCTAAAATACTGAGGTATGATTTATATTTAGAGTCTTTCTTTCCACCTGTATCATTTTATATTTAAAAATTTAAGTTTGAGGGAGGGAAGAAAATGATTAACTATTAGATTTCCTCTAGTTAATTATTTTCAAAAATTATTTATCTGATTTTATGTAGTGAATTTAATTCAGGTAAATATATTTTTTAGCTATTTAAATATTATGGTAGATTTAAAGAAATATTTTTGTAATGAAAATTAATTTTGTAACTTAAGATATTTAATATAAGAGAATAAGGAAATAGTAAACTATTTAAAGTAAAAGAATCTATATTTTGAAGTATTAAGAATCTGGAAATTCATTTGAGGAAACTATCTGGAAATTTATTAAGAATCTGAAATTTCATTTGAGAAGAAAATATTGGGGCTCAATGAAATAAAAGCTATTAAATATTTATAAGGTAAGGAAATACTTTGAGTTTCAAATTTATGGAATGAAATGCGATGTTCAAAATCATTAAAGGCTATCTAGATAAAGTAATCCTCACTTGAAAAATGTAAAAGAAAGGATTGACAACAATCCCTGAAAAGAAAAGAAAAATATATAGGATTGCAAGAAATCCAAATAAAAAAAAGAGAAAAGTATAAAAGTGAGGATAAGCTTGAGCAGATGCCTAAAAAAAAATTAGCTTCACTTGGACCTACCTAGAGGAAAAACCTAAATACATTCCTGAACTTATATTTATCACTTAGCATCTTTTACTAGTAGTGTTCTCATGAAGTTCCTATAATTTGAATATTCTAAGAGACTTGATATTACAACATATAGTCATTTTCGAAATGAATAGAAAACTAGAACCTTAAACTTGATGACTAAATAATCTTGTATTTATATAGTTAATTTAATTACTTGAATTTTTTCTGAAATCTCACTATGGTATTTACTTAGATCAAACTTATAGTATTTATGAATTAAGCAAAAAGGAGCTAATTTGGAGCAAAAAGGTCCAAAATGTGGAGATTTGAACTAGGGCGCCGACGGCGAGCCCAACGGCGCTGACGGCCGACTTTTC
>NW_018164930.1:36572-36818 GCF_001263595.1 Phalaenopsis equestris
TTAGGAGGCCCCGCCGACAAAACCCTCGAGGCCGCCGACGGTGAGCTCGGCAGTTATGTCCAATAAAGCATTGGATGAGGACGAATTTTGGAGGGGTGCTTAGGAAACTCTTGGGAAAACTCATCCACATCTTTAAAGAGAAGAATTTGGCTGAAAATAAAGAGATATGCTCAAAATTTAAGTGTGGAAAAAGTGTAGAGAGTCTAAATTGTGAGGAATTCTTTGAGAGATTGTAAGAGTGGAGGG
>NW_018164930.1:37322-51057 GCF_001263595.1 Phalaenopsis equestris
TAGAATTGGAGATTTTAGAGTGACAGACTAAAATCCCCAATTCGGTCCTATCGTTTTGGTGCTGAAGTGTAGATGTTAGCCCTCAGGTGAGGGGAATGTGGGAACTCCAAAGTGAGAGCTGGTATCCTCCCAGCTTAGCCACAGATTAAATAAACAAGCATAGGATTAATCAATGTTCTTTATGCCTGGACCAAAGGGTAAAGAATTGGTATGCTCCTATTTTGCACAATACAATTTTAACTGATTCACTTTATCCGTTCACTATAATTTTTTGACAAGGAAAAAGATGCTTTCTTATATATTGAATATCACATTAAAAACCTCATTAGTATAATTAGTTATTTAAGAGTTATTAAAATTACATATTTATTTCAATTGTCTATTAGTGACCGATAAGCAAATTTAATTCCATTATTGCGATTGAGTATTGTTTTTTCTAATATCTTAGTTCGTAGTTCTAATATTACTCCCTATGGGATTGATATCTAAGACTCCATTAGAGCCCTATATTACTTGAGCAATACGTATACTTGCGTTGATAAGTGTGACTTTACAATTATTGAATATCTTATACATCCATCCTTATCGAATCTATAACTGTTATTAAGTTTTGGTACAGTTGCTGAGGAATTAAATCTTTTAGCAGCAGTATTAAATACTTATATTTTTTAGCATATATAAGTCGCTGTCAGTGGCTAACTCATTTGAATTTAAACCTATAATAATGCAAATGGTGCAAAATAATAAGTTTGGGGAGCACCATTTGAGAATCCAAATTTACATCTTGCAAGTTTTATAGAACTGTTTGCTACCTTCAAATATGATGGTTTTTCAAATGACGCTGTAGACTTAGGCTTTTTCCTTTTTCTTTAAGGCATAAAGCTAAGATGTGGTTAAATTCAGTAGCACCTGGATTTATTATAACTTGGGGGTATCTGGCACAAAAATACATGGCTAAATACTTTCCTCCTTTAAAAATTGCTAAGCTAAGAAATCATATTACTTCTATTACTCAATATGAAGGACAGTCCATTTAAGAAGCTTTGGAACAATTTAAGGAACTCCTTAGAAAGTGTCCACATCATGCTCTACCTGACTGTTTAATCATTAAAAAATATTTTAATGGGTTAATAGGGTCCCTTAGATCTATAATTGATGCTACTGTAGTAGGATCTTTAATGTCAAAACCATTTGATGAAGCTTATACTTTAATTGAAGAGATGACAACTAATATTTTTTAGTGGCCCTCAGGAAGGGTAAATCCTATGAGATTATATAATATTCATGATAATGATGTTATATCTATTTTGGCATCCCAAGTTGTTGCGATGTTTAGGAAATAAGATAATTTTGCAATGAGTTCTTCTCAAACACCTAAAGTGAGTGAGGAAAATTTATTAGGACATTTTAATGATTCTCAATCATTAGTAAATTTAAATGCAGTTACTAATAAACCCAATAACCCATATTATAGATTTTATAACCCTGGTTGAAAAACCACCCCAACTTTAACTAGAATAATAATAATTCTAGAGGTGGAAATCAACACTTAGGGAACACTCAAGCAAACCCAATAGGAAACTGGAACAACTATTGTAGTTATGACTATCAACCTTCTTATCCTCCTGCATTAATAATCAACAGTTTATGGAAAAGAAGTTGTCTATAGAACAAGTACTTTTACAAATGGGTAAACAATTGCAAAGTCAAGGTGCTGATTTAAGAAATATTAAGAATCAAATGAGACAGATTGCTAAGCCCCAAAGAACACTTCCTAGTAATGTTGAGATAAATTCAAAAGACAATAGTAAAGAACTTGAAAAAATTAAAGATGTTCAACTTAGTAGTGTAAATGAATTAAATATAGGAATTCAAAAAGAGATTGAAGTTGAGAGAGAAACTGAAGAAACTGGAAAACCAATAGAATTTATTTCCAAGGATAAAGAACAGCCTGTCTCTCCAACTAAAATTGCTTTTGAAAGAATACCACCTCCTTTTTCTCAATGACTTAGAAAACAAAAGCTTGATCAATAATTTTTAAAGTTTTTTAAGATATTTAAAAAGCTTAGAATCAACATTCCATTTGCAGAAGCTTTGGAACAAATGTTGAGTTATGTCAAATTTATGAAAGAAATATTAAATAAAAAGAGGAAGTTTAAAAATTATGAAACTTTTAACTTAATGAAGAAAGTAGTACAATAATTCAAAAGAAGATTCTTAAAAAAGCTTAAGGACCTTAGTAGTTTTAGTATACCATGTGCGATTGGAGAAAAATTTTATGGAAAAGCCTTATGAGATTTAGGAGCTAGAAAAAATCTCATGCCTTTATTTCTTTTTAAAAGGTTAGACTTATGAGAGATTTCTCCCACTACTGTAACCCTTCAGTTAGTTGATCGATCTATCACTTATCTTAAGGGAGTTATAAAAAATGTACTAGTTAAGATGGATAAATTTACCTTTCCTGTGGATTTCATTGTACTAGACATGGATGAAAATAAAGAAATTCCTATTATTCTTGGGATACCTTTCGTTGCAACCGGACGCACTATGATTGATGTGCATAATAGGGAATTATCTAAGAGCGTTGATGACTAGGATGTAACATTTAATGTTGTAAATTCAATGAAGTATCCTGCTAAAGAAAAATATGATAAATGTTATAGGATGGATATTATTGATTATATGATTGCTAAACAATACCAAGAAAGATGTGAAGTCATACCTGAGCAAAAAGATGAAGTTATATTAGATCTGAAAGAATTGGAAAATGAAATTGAAAGTGATTTTGAAGAAAAATCATTAGAAATAAATGTTGATGCTACTAATTTTGTTCAAAAAAAATTTTGATTTTTTTGATACTACTAAAAATAGTAAGTCTTTGATCCCTTCTATTAAAAAACCTCCTGAACTTGAGATAAAAGTGCTTCCTACGCATTTAAAGTATATATTTTAAGAATTTCATCAACTTTACCTATTGTAATATCTCTAGATTTAACAAAAAATCAAGAAGAATAAATACTTGAGACATTGAGAAATTATAAAAAATCTTTTGGATGAGCATTTACCGATATTAAAGAAATCAACCCTTCAATTTGTATGTACAAAAGTTTAATGGAAGATAACCATAAACATTTAGATGATCCTCAAAGAAGATTGAATCAATAATGAAATAAGTGGTAAAGAAAGAAATAATAAAGTGGTTGGATGCGAGAATTATTCATCAAATCTCTGATAGTGCATGGGTTAGTCTGATTCACTGTGTTCCTAAGAAACGAGGAGTGACAGTAGTTGTTAATGAAACAAATGAATTAATCCAACAAGACAAGTAATTGGATGGCAAATGTGTATTGATTATAGAAAATTAAATCTTGCCACCATAAAGGATCACTTTCCTTTACCTTTCTTAGACCAAATGTTGGATAGAGTAGCTGGGCATCGCTATTTCTACTTTTTGGAGGGATATTCTGGTTACCACCAAATATCTATTGCTCTAGAGGATTAAGAAAAGACAACATTTACAAGTCCTTATGAGACTTTTTCTTTTAGAAGAATGTCTTTTGGTTTATGTAGTGCACCTACAATTTTCCAAAGGTGTATGATGTTTATTTTCTGTGACATAATTGAGAAAGGATTTGATGTATCTATAGATGATTTCTCAATTTTTGGAACCTCTTTTGATTCATGTTTAGATCATTTAGCAAAGGTTCTAAAACGCTGTAAAGAAACTACGTTGTAAACGCTGTAAAGAAACTAATTTAGTTCTTAATTAGGAAAAATGTCAATTTATGGTCAGTAGAAATTGTGCTAGGAAATAAGTTTCTAAAAATTTCATGGAAGTTGATCCATCAAAAATTCAAGTTATTTCTGAATTATGACCTCCTACATCAATAAAAGTAGTAAGAAGTTTTCTAGGGCATGCAGGATTTTACAATAGGCATATTAAAGACTTTCCAAAAATTGTTAAGCCTCTATGTCATTCTTTAAGAAAAGAAAGGAACTACAATTTTAATGATGAATGCCTAAACACCTTAAAATTATTAAAGGATAAATTAATCCTTGTACCTATGATTGTTTCACTTGACTAGGAAAAAACATTTGAGTTAATGTGTGGTACAAGTGATTATGCTATTGGGGATTGGGGTTGTTTTAGAACAAAAATATGATAAGATTTTAAAAGTCATATATTATGCTAGCGAAACTCCTAACGAAGCTCAAATTAACTACACAACAACTAAAATGATCTATTGATAATAATATATGCTTTTGATAAATTTAGACCATATCTAATTGGAGCTAGATGCATTGTGCATACTGATCATTCTGCTACTAAATATCTTATGTCAAAGAAAGACACGAAACCAAGATTAATTAAAAAAACACAAAAAAATTTGCAGAAATTTAAAGAATATAATATTTTTATTTAGATATTTTAATTATTTTATAATTTCAATTTTACCTTTTGCATTCTAAGATTGGGATCTAAAGATTTAGTACCCTACGATTCTAAATTTAAACGAACAATAAGAAGAATTGGAAAGAAAAAAACAACTTTACAATTTTGAAGAAATGTCAAACACATCACAAAATAAAACTGAGATTCTAACTACTGAAAATGAACATCAAAATTTACAAATACCATTAAGGGATTATGCAAACCCTACAGCAGATGAAATTCACTTGAGTATCCAAACTCCTGTTGTAGTGGCTAACTCATTTGAACATAAACCTGTAATAATACAAATGGTGCAAAATAATCAATTTGGGGGAACACCATCTAAGGATCCAAATTTACAGCTTGCAAGTTTTCTAAAACTGTATGCTACTATCAAATATGATGGTGTACCAAACGACACTGTTAGACTTAGACTTTTTCCTTTTTCTGTAAGCGATAAAACTAAGATGTGGTTAAATTTGTTAGTACCTGGATCTATTAGAATTTTAGGGGATTTGGCACAAAACTTCCTAGCTAAATACTTTCCTCTTTCAAAAACTACTAAGATAAAAAATCATATTACTTTTATTACTCAGTATGAAGGAGAGTTAATTTATGAAGCTTGGGAACAATTTAAGGAACTCCTTAGAAAGTGTCGACATCAAGTTCTACCTGACTGGTAAATCATTCAAACATTTTATAATGGGCTAATATGATCCCTTAGATCTATAATTGATGTTATTGCTGAAGGATCTTTAATGTCAAAACCATTTAATGAAGCTTATGCTTTAATTAATGAGATGACAACTAATAATTTTTTATGGCCCTCAGAAAGGGTAAATCCTAAGAGAGTAGATAGTATTTATGATAATGATGCTATATCTATTTTGGCCTCCCAAGTTATTGTGATATCTAGAAAATTAGATAATTTTACCATGAGTTCTTCTCAAACACCTCAAGTGAGCGAGGAAAATTTATTAGGAAAATTTAATGATTCTCAATCATTAGAAAATTTACATGGGGTTATTAATAAAGCCAATAACCCATATTCTAACTTTTATAACCCAGGTTGAAAAACCACCGCAACTTTAACTGGAATAATAATAATTCCAGTGGTGGAAATCAGCAATGGGGGAACACTCAAGAGAACTTAATAGGAAACTGGAACAACCATTATAGTTCTAACTATTGACCTTCTTATCCTCCTTACTTCAATAATCAACAATTTAAGGAAACAAAGTTGTTTATGGAACAACTTATATTACAAATAAGTAATCAATTAAAAATTCAAGTGGCTGATTTAAAAATTATTGAGAATCAACTGAGACAGATTGCTAATGCACTTAGCAATAGACCACAAGGTACACTTCCTAGTTATGTTGAGATAAATTCAAAAGACAAAAGTAAAGAAAAAGAACAAATTAAAATTGTTCAACTTAGAAGTGGAAAGGAATTAAATATAGGAATTCAAAAAGAGATCGAAGTTGAGAGAGAAACTGAAGAAACTAGAAAACCAAGAGAAACTATTTCTAAGGATAAAGAACAACCTGTCTCTCCAACTAAAATTGATTTAGAAAGAATATCACCTTATTTTTCTCAAAGATTTAGACAACAAAAGCTTGATCAATAATTTCAAAGTTTTTGAGATATTTAAAAAGCTTACGATCAACATTCCATTTGAAGAAGCTTTGGAATAAATGTCAAGTTATGCCTAACTTGTGAAAGAAATATTAAACAAAAAGAGGAAGTTTGAAGCTTAGAAACTGTTTCACTTAGTGAAGAATATAGAAAAAAAATTCAAAAGAAGCTTCCTCAAAAGCGTAAAGACCCTAGTAATTTTACTACACCTTATGCGATTGGAGAAAAATTTTATGGAAAAGCTTTATGAGATTTAGGGGCTAGAATTAATCTCATGCTTTCATCTATTTTTAGAAGGTTAAACTTAAGAGATATTTCTCCTACTATTGTAACCCTTTAGTTAGCTGATATCTATTGCTTATCCTAAAGGGGTTATAGAAGATGTACTAGTTAAGGTGGATAAATTTATCTTCCCTGTGGATTTCATTGTACTAAACATGGAAGAAGATAAAGCATTTCTTATTACTCTTGGGAGACCTTACCTTGCAACCAAATGCACTATGATTGATGTGCATAATAGAGAATTATCCACGAGATTTAATGACCAGGAAGTAACATTTAATGTTCTAAATTCAATGAAGTATCCTGCTAAAGAAAAAGATGGTAAATGTTATAAGATGGATATTATTGATTATATGATTGCTAAACATTACTCAAATAGATGTGAAGTCATATCTGAGCAAAAAGATGAAGTTATATCAGAACTAAAAGAATTGAAAAGTAAAACTTAAAGTGATTTTAAAGAAAAATCATTAGAAACAAATGTTGAGGATACTAATTTTGTTCAGGAAAATTTTGAGATTTTGGGTACTACTGAAAATAGTAAATATCTGATCCATTCAATTGAAAAACCTCCTAAACTTAAGATTCAAGTGCTTCCTACACATTTGAAGTATGCATTTTTCAGGAATTAAATATCCTTAGATTTAACAAAAGATTAGGAAGAAAATTATTGATGATAATGAGAAATTATGAAAAAGCTTTTAGATGGAAATTTGTTGATATTAAAGGAACCAGTCCTTCAATCTGTATGCACAAAATTTTAAAAATTTTAATGATAATGAAAGATAACCATAAACTTTAGGTTGATCCTCGAAGAAGAATAAATCCAATAATGAAAGAAGTGGTAAAGAAAGAAATACTAAAGTTGTTGGATGTGATTATCATTTATCCTATTTTTTATAGTGGATGGGTTAGTCTTATTCATTATGTTCCTAATAAAGGAGGAGTGACAGTAGTTGTTAATGAAAGGAATGAATCAATTCTAAAAAGACAAGTAACTGGATGGCGGATCTATATTGATTATGTAAAATTAAACATCACCACCAGAAAGGATCACTTTCCTTTATCTTTCTTAGACCAAATGTTGGATAGAATAGTTAGGCATCACTATTTCTAGTTTTTGGATGGATATTTTGATTAACACCAAATATCTATTGCTCCAAAGGATTAAGAGAAGATGAGATTTACAATTCCTTATTGGACTTTGATTTTATAAGAATGTCTTATTGTTTATGTAATGCACCTGCAACTTTCTAAAGGTGTATGATGTCTATTTTCTGTGACTAAATTGAGAAAGGAGTTGAAGACTTTATGGATGATTTCTTAGTTTTTGGAACAGCTTTTCATTCAAGTTTAGATCATTTAGCAAAGGTTCTAAAACACTGTGAAGAAACTAATTTAGTTCTCAATTGGGAAAAATACAAATTTATGGTCACAAGAGAAATTGTGCAAGGACATAAGATTTCTGAAAAATAGAATGGAAGTTGATCCATCAAAAATTTAAGTTATTATTGAATTTCAACCTCCTATATCAATAATTGTAAGAAGTTTTCTAGGACATGTAGGATTTTACAGGATGTATATTAAAGACTTTACCAAAATTTCTAAGCCTCTATGCCATCTTATAGAAAAAAAAGTGATTTTTAAGTTTAAAATAAGGGCATAGAGGCATAGAAAAAGAAATGATTTTATAAAAAAATGTCAAGAATCAAACATTCAAAGATGTGTACCAATTTATGAAACCCAGAAAATTATACAAAAATGTCATAAATCTGACTTTATGGGACACTTTGGAGTGGATAAAACTGCATTTAAAATTTTACACTCTGGATTTTTCTGGCTTACATTATTTAAGGATGTTAATATATATGTGAAATCATGTGATCGATGTCAAAGAGTAAACAATATTTCTAAAAGACATGAAATGCCCCTAAATTTTACTTTGGAAGTTGAAATTTTTTATGTTTGGGGTTTAGATTTTATTGGACTGTTTGTACCATCTTTAGGAAAAATTTATTTCTTATTAGTTGTGGATTATATGTCTAACTAGATTGAAGCTGCAGCTTTGTCACATTATAATGATCTAAGTGTTTCAAATTTTTTAAACAAAAATATTTGTCAGATTTGTAATGCCAAGAGTGATAATTATTAATGGTGGAAGTCACTTAAAAAATTTTAGAATTAGCATATTATTGGAGAAATATGGAATTAAACATCAAATTGCCATGGCTTATCACCCCAAGACCGTGGTTTAGCATATGTATCAAATCAAGAAATTACAAGAATTTTGGAAAAAAACTATAAATCCTAACAGAACTAATTGTTTCGATAGAATTAATTCTGCATTATGGGCTTATAGGACTACATATAAAACTCCTATAGGAATGTCACCTTATAGACTCATATTTCGAAAAGCTTGTCACTTACCCGTTGAGTTAGAACATAAAACTTACTGGGTTATAAAAAAATTTAATTATAATTTAAGGGATGCTGGAGAAAAACATTTATTGTAATTAAATGAGCTCGAGGAAATTAGGAATGAATCCTATGAAAATGCTAGCATTTATAAAGAAAAAATGAAAAATTAGTATGATCAAAAGATTTTAAGAAAAGATTTTGAGCCTGGACAAGAGGTTTTATTATATAATACTCAATTAAAATTATTTCCCGGAAAACCTAGGGGTCATTTATTGTGATAAAAGTTTATCCTTTGGGGCTTTGGATATTAAAGATCCAAAAATTGAACGTATAATTACAGTAAATCGACATAGGTTGAAACCTTATATTAGTAAGAATAAGCTATTTAATAAAGAAACTTTGAGGCTAGGTTAGTCCAACTAAAATAACTGGATACGTTGAGCTGACGAAATTAAAGCAAGTACTGGGTGGGAGGCAACCCACTATAATTTGTATGGTTTGATTTATGTCTTTTTTAGATGTAGTACCATGACCTACTACAGTTAAAGAAGCATTTTAAAACTCTATTTAAGGATTTAAACATGATTAGAATTTGAAAGATTTGACGATAGGTGAAACAGCGTTCACTTAGGCACTGGTGCTTAGGCGCCAAAAATGGTGCCCAAGCGCTAGAGCCAAGTGAGATTGGCGCTTAGGTGCTCCAATTGTTGGTCATGGTAAAAACTACTGCCATGTAGTTTTTCCCACTTCCTTTTTTTAACTATCCTATCTTTGTCCCCAATCACCAGAACTTAGAAAATTTGGCCTGAGATAAGAAATTTAGAGTGAGTTTGAGTTCTTGTATCCATGGAGAGTACAAACAATGGTATGGGAAATGGAGATAAGTTTGTGCACAAAGAAGCTCAAACATATTTCAATGGGTTCCTAAAATTGAGTTTAGAGAGGATGACTAGCAAATTAGGAAGAATTGAAGAGGAACTTTCATTAAAAGGCATCAAATTACATTAGATGTATCATAAATATGAGCATTTGGAGTGGCAAATGAAGCTTCAATTCAATCACATGGTGTGTTATCAGGATTCTCAAGTATCAATGTATTGTAACAAAGTATCAATGTATTGTATTGTAACAACAAATGGATAGAGGAGAAGATGGCAATGGATTTCCCTCACATCCCTTTAGTTCATGCTTTTGGTTGTAAGTTTTCAACATTTGAGAAGGGGGGAAAAAATTCAGTCAACAACCATTGAAGTTTATAAAGAATTAAGTGGGTTTGATTTGTCATGTGTACATTAATAGTAGTTGAGTTGTGCACTACTTTATTTAGTACTTGACTATGTGTTGGTTTGCTTGTGTATATGTGTTGTATTTCTCTCATGTGCTCATCATGTCTATTTTACTATTGTTTGATAGTTATTTATGAAGTTATGTTTATGAAAATTACGTGTTAGATGGGTGGAATTAATCTTGCATTAAAAGTTATAACTGAACAATTAGAATTTAGAAGATATTAGAGAGATCTTAAAAATGAGGTTTGATATTAAGTTAATGAGAAATTTTTTGTTAAAGGCTTTAGACTTGTTGTGTTAAACTTAAATTCCAAAGAATAAAAAATTTTGGGTCTGGCGCCTAGGTGCCAGTTTAATTGAACCAGACGAAACACCAAATTTTCATGATTTAAACTGAAACTACTCCATTTTTTATTTCTAAGCTTTTTCTTCTTCCTCCTTTCTGTAAAAACCATCCCTAGGATTAATTTTTGAGGTCCAATCTTCAAGATATTTGGCTCAAAATCACCAGATTTCATTTTCTTCAGGTTATATCTACATTTTGGCATAGATATTTTGTGATTTCACCATGTATTTTTCATACATTGAGTGAATGCTAAAAATGGGATTTTTTTTCATTAAGTGGTGAAAAATCCATGGATCTAAGCCTCATTTGGTTGAAAAAGTTGTAGGAAGCCATTTATGTCAATTTTAAAATTTGTTGGAATTTTTTTTTTATTTTCTTAGATGGCTCCCAAGATGATGTGGGGAAATGGGAAAGAAACTTACAACAATACAATATTCGTAAATTTTAAAGCTCAAATTAGCAACAACAAATTGGAATTATCGAGGAATTACATTACAAAATAAAGTTTTTACAGACCCGATGGTGTTGTTAAAAGTGTAATTGTGGTTCAACACTGGGAGAGCTTTTTGTTATTTCACTGTTATAGCCTTCATTACTGTAGTATGAGAGGTTTATGCTAAATTACCTGAACCATCTGACAATGAGATATATGTTCAAGTAAGGGGAGTTAAGTTTACTTATGGGCAGATTAATGTGGTATATGGTTAGCCACTTGTTATAAAATGCTTTTATTCTAAGTATAAACCATCTGAAGTAGAGTTGGATCTGATTATTACATTTTTGACTGATGGAAGTGGAACTTAGAAGATCCAAAATGATCATAAGGTAAATTTTTCTTCTTCCAAGCTCAATATCACCTCAAAGGCCTGCATTATTTCATTTCAGCTTGCCTCCTTCCTTCAAATCATTTGAGTGAAGTGACCCGAGAGAGGTCCATCTTGAACTTTTTCATTAAAAAAATCAAACCTATTGATGTTGGTTCTCTTATTTTTTAGGCTATTAGTTCTTCTACTCAAGCTAGTACTTTTTCAATTCTATGTTTTCCTTCTTTGATTTTCACTATTTACAAATATTTTGGAGTAAATTTTGATCCTTGGAAGAAAATTTTAAAACCACTTAAGCCTACTGGGAGGGCTAATGTAGATGTTTATGGATGAACTAGAGATAGAGCTCCTGATGCACCTTCAACTACTACTTCTAGACCATCTACTTCTAGACTTTCTACTTCATCTACTAATGAGCCTCCATCTGGTTTCTGGGATGTGTTGAGTGAGAGATATATGGAGCACCAGTCTGATATGTTTATAATGCAGCGCCATATGCAATATATGGAAGACAATTTTGATCCTAGGGCAGATTATCTTCAAAGGAAGAGTGATTATGAGGCAGAATATGACAAGACATTAGTTAAAGTTATGAAAGGAGATCAATCAGTTGAGTTTCCTACATGCCCTCGACTTACTACATATGAAAACTGCAAATACATGGATGAAGATATACCATTTGATTTGATGATTATGAGGAAGAGGAGAATTAGATTCTACTAACTTTTCCTGTAGTAGATATGATTTTTTTATCGTTCTCATTATGGATTGTTGATGTAAGTTTTATAGCTCTATGTACTTTTATTTGTACTATTGCATTTGCTCTTGTTTATTTATTTTGTTTGTATGTTAGAGTAGTCTTTTTCATTGCAAATTTTCTTGATATACATGTTGTGATTTAGATTTTCTAATACTCAGCACCTGTTTGTATCAATTGTATATGTAATGTTCCTCTACTTAGAAATCTTAATTTTTTCTCTTTATTCATGCTTATTATGAACTGTACTGCTTTTAATTAATTAAAATTTTAAGTTTAAGGGAAGGGAGAAAATTTTTTTAAAAACTAAACTTTATTTGTCCTCAATAAATTATGTTTTTAATTTATTTTAATATAGCTTATTATAAGTGGTATTAACTTTAGAAGACTATGTTTTTTTATTCTATAATTTTATAATAGTCATAAGTAAAATTTTCTAGTAGAAGGGGTAGTTCAAAATGTTAAGATGTTTTGTATGAAATTTTACAATTGTGCTTTTTATTATTCCGAGTAGAGAAATTGTATCTTTGAAATTGTAAGAAATTTTAAATATACACTTTAACAAGAATTGGAGACTGTAAGAAATTCATTTTTAAACTACTACACATTATTAAGAAAATGTGATGGGTTTTTAACTTTAGGAAGAGAATAGTGAAGTTCAAATATTTAAAGGCTATTCAGATATAGTAATCCTCACATTAAAAAAAAGAAAAATCAAAAGAAAATAAAAGCAAAAAAAAATGTGAGGAGAAGCTTAAGGAAATACCTAATAAAAAATTGGCTCCACTTGAATCAACTTAAAGAAAAAATTTATATACATTTCTAAGCTTATTTACAATTTTAAAGTATTAATATCTTTATTAGTAGAGTTTTCATATAAATTCTTTTCTTTTAAATTTTTCTAAGACTTTGATCAAGACAAACTACAAATATTTTTGAAATGAATAAAAAATTAGAATTCCTTAACTTGAGTATTGAGTATCCTTATATATTGGTTCTAACCTAAGCTATTAAAAATTTGCTTAATTTTTATTATCACATTTTTAGGACAAAAATTATAGGAATATTTAAGTGAAACCCACTATCACATATTATATTGTTTTATTTAGTAGAAGGGCTACCTGAGGACAAGTAACATTTATGTTTGGGAGAATTGATCCACTTTAAAATTACATATTTTTTATGCACATTTTATACCCATTTTTATGTATATTTTGCTTTAATGAAAGGTATTTTGTATGTTTTTAGTTACAACTGCAAGAAAACAAGTTTAAGAGCAAAAAAGAGCAAAAATATATCAAAAATGAGGAAAATGGACCAAACTAAGAAAAATTATCAAGATCAGCCGAACTGGCGCCTAGGCGTCGGATGAAGATCGTGGTTGGCACCTAGGCACGACAGTTTTGGTGCCTAGGTGGTAGAGTCAGTTTCTAGAAGATGCATTGAATGAGGCCAAATTTTGAAGAAATGTCTGAAGCAACCCTTCATTATTTTCAAAGCTCTATATATAGGGATTAATTTTAAACTTCTAGGGAGAGTGCTAGAATCATTTTGAGAAAGGGGACACCCATGTCATAAATCTGGAGGAAAACCTTGGTGACTTCCCAAACTATCCTAATATTTGACTTCAGTTTTGTGGAGAAATTATTTGAATGTTTCATCCTGCCAATTTTACTATTTAGGACTTACATTCGTGTGAAACAGTCACAAAAATAGCCTGGAATATGTGAGACTTTAGGTTGCGACGGC
>NW_018164930.1:51067-63937 GCF_001263595.1 Phalaenopsis equestris
CGACAACCTCAAAATCCTAAGACGAGTTAGGGCTTATATTGTATAGTAGAGCTATACAAAGGCTTAAAAATGAGGAGAGGATCTATGTTGCATAAGCAAACAATCTCAAAATCCTATAGCTTGTTGTTTAATTCTAACGAAAAATATGTTGTTGCAAATCCTCTTGCTGTTAAAGATAGTTGTGCTGCCCACAAAGCTAGCTCCAAGGTCCTCGTTGTGACGAGTTTATGTTTTCTAATGTGTCAAGTTATGATTTCAAATCATAAGGCCCTATGATTACGATCATTAAAATATTATGGGTCATATTAAAGTTGATTAGATTTATACCGGTTAGGATCCTACGGTTCCCTCATTCCGACACCATTATTTTCTATCAAATTCACTTAATCCAAATGAATTTACTAAACCCAACTTAATGAATTCTGTCCTTTCATTTAGACCGTAGAAATCTCGTTAGCAACCGTAGGTTACCTCCTCCGAGAAACTCCCGATCATCCGATAGAGACATCTTAATTTAGTTGCAATTTTTATTTTGTGATGTTTGTGATTATTTTTTGAGTTGTTTTATATTTTAAATGTTGTGGAGGTAATTTTTATCTTGGTTGATTTTAGTTCTCGATTTGGTTTTATAGCTACCCTAACAGTTTTGGTTTTCATATAGGGTGACATCGCTGTTTAACATGCAAGCTGAAGATAAGAAGTACAGGAAGATAAATGCAATAATGTAAAAGTGTACCTGGCGAGTCTTCTCGTTCCACCACCTGAAAGGTTAGTACTCGCAAAGCATGTATAGTATCACAAGAAATTTTAAGTTGTAAGAGTAGATGAAGGTTTAGCTATCAAACCCCAAGTTATGACTTTGTTGAATCTCAAAATATCTTAGTGGATAATTTTAGAACAAAATATAACAAGTCAAGTTTGCCCTTCAGAATATCCAACAGATTTCAAAATGTTCAAGGCATGACCCTAGATCATTTTGAATATAAGTTGAAATATCCTGAGTTCATTTTGATCTTGTCATAATGTTCTAATAATCATCCGAGGTTGAAGTGTGACTACCCCGTTGCCCAGTGAAACTTAACAATTTAACTAACCCGAGGATAGAATACTCGATCAATCAATTGACGTTTCATTTAAGAGTTATGTGAGTGGGCACCCTTAAGAAGTGTTTGAGTTATTAAATATTGTAATGCCCGGAGTTAAAGTCAGGCTTGTAGTGCTTAAAAGATGTTAATCACATATCATATCATTTTCTAAATCCAACTAATTGAGTTTAGAAATTGAGCCTAGGTCACTACTAAGCCTTTAACAATCATAGTGAGTGAAATGGTGGTTTACAAAGTTTTACTTTAAGTTTCATATATCCTTCCTAAGAAGAGTAAATTATCATCTTCCTGGCTTAAGCCCATCACTTAAGAACCATTTGATCTTCAATTGACTTCCAAGTCATGAAGATTGGGAAAATTATGCTCTTAGTTGATGTTATGCAAGGGTATTGAATGGGTTTCTACCTTTTAACCCCATTGTAATTCAATCATACAAACATGCTTATTAAGATCAAAATTACCCATTTTCCCTTTGATAATCCAAAAATTTTGATTAATGCATCTAAATTTTTTATTAAGATTTTGCCCTTGGGGCACTACACCTCATAACTCATTAAACACAACTCAAATGACTTTGAGGCTTTAGAGTGTTTTGGGGCACTTCACCTCATAACTCTTTAAACACAACTCAAATGATTTTGAGGGTTTAAAGTGTTATATCTATGATGTTAGAGGAGAACATGTGGAGAACATGTGGACCCCTCAAGATTTGATTTAATTTAAATAATTACTTAAATTTAGGAAATAGGATTTTCAAAGGTTATATTATTTAACTATCGAAAATAAAATTTATATTTATGGAAAAAATATTAGAGGTTTCCTAAGGTCAGAGAAACACTTAGACAAAATTTCATGATTTTTTGAATCAAATTTATATTTTTATTATTTAATTTTTAGATCAATTTTCATGATTTAATTAAAAAGAAAATAGTGTTTTAATTACAAAAATTATTTTTTATATTTTTATTAGACTCCTTTGAGTTCATAAAATTCAAAGAATCAAATTTTATATTTTGTGATTTTTAATTTATTTATAATAATTATTTTAGTGAGAAAATATGAAAAATTCATTTTTAAGCTTCTAAAATTTATTTTTAAATTAGGAAAATTAGGAAAAATATCTTATTGAGTCCCAAGTGATCAGAGGACAATTCGGCATATTTTGAAATATTTTTGTATTTTTAGAATTATTAATTATTCTTAATATTTTAAAATCAAAATATGGCTCAAAAATTAAGTATTCTCTCAAAAATCATTTTTATTTTTTCTAAGTGTCTCTGATCACAAGGAACTCAGAAAACCAATTTTCACAATTTTACTAAATGTATTAAATTTAATATTATTATTTTTGTACAAAAATAGAAGATTTCTTAGAAAACCCACCTTAGTGCTTATATCAAGCCAAATAATTTTCAATTTTTTACAGTGGGTAGATATTATTTTTATAAACAATGTAGAGTGGTTTTGTTAATTTTTTATATGTATTTAATTTACATAAATTAATACAGTGTATCCACATTTAACAAAGTGTAGAAATTCACAAAATGATTCAAAGCATCATAATATTTTTCTTTGACTTCTTTGACCACAGAAAATCTACTAAAATTGTTCTCATAATTTTTCATGTGAAATTTTGATTTATATAATTAAAATAAAACAAAATGGTCACCTTAGATTGAAAATTAGGGTTAGAAGCATAGAAATGCCCTATGACCTTGCAAAAATCAGGAGACATAGTCTTTGTCATGAGGAACAAACCCTCAAAATTTCAAGCCATGATGAAATGTTTTAGGCCATGGAGAATTAAAATACCATAGAGGGTATTTAATTAATTAAAAATCATATGTTTAAAAAATATTTTTTTTATTTTTAATCAATATTATTCTCCCTGTTGACTGAGCAAGAGGGTATTTTTCTTTTTTATATAAAGTTTTTAGAGAAAGATATGGATTATTGATGTTTAGGCATTTAAAATAATTCAAAAAATCCCTATTTTTCTACTTATACACGCAGCGCTGACTGGATCTTAGGTGGCTCTGAAAGAACATGCGGCGCTCCACCATTTGACACCACCATCTCCCTCAGCTGCCACATGAACCACGCTTTATGCACCATGGGCCCGTCCGACTTGATCTCCTCCATCCACTGGATACGCTCAAGATCAGACGGCTCTCCGTTATCATCCTCAAGTGACCTAACCTGTGAGCCGTTCGCACTAAAATCTTAAGATCTTGGCCTAAACTCAACCAAATTGTATGGGGTTTGTTTCTAAACCTTCATCTACTCAAGATGAACACATCTATATAGTTTATACAGTATGAAATACAGTAAAGACGTATGGAGGGTCCAAACAAGCTCAGTTTAGGGTTAGAGTTCAATACCTTTATCTAAATGGGGAGGCCTTAATCAGATGGTTGTGGTAGCTTTAATTGGTCCCAACAAACCTCCGGATGAAGTCTTGTGCTCTAGTGAATGGTCTAGGTATGAATTTGATCAAGATCGATTTCAGGTGTTGGTTTAGAGCTACTCTAAAGGCTGTTTCAGAGGGGGGTTTGACAAAGAATCAAATCCTCTTACTCTAGGGATGGTGTGTGCACAATTAATTTGAGTTTTGTGGACTGTGGAGATATGTCCTAGTTTGAGTTGAAAGTTTGAGCTCAAAATTGGGCTTCCACAGTGGGGATCAATGGGGAAAATGGTGGCAGAGCTTAGGAGTTCTTGGAGAGTGTCTGAGAGCAATTGGACAGAGTTTCTCCAAGGATTTTTAGCACTATCTTTTCTTGGCCATGGATGGGTTGATTAAATAGAGGAGCTTAAGGGGAGTTCAAGGCTAATTGATGAGTGTAAAATGGTTCTTAGGTGGAGGGCTGAGGAGCTCTCAAAAGCCATTGGGATGAGGAGGCCTCTATAGTTGAAATTGGGTTTGATTTGGCCTTGAGGCTCTTAGTTTTGGGGTTTTTTGGCCACTAAGCTACCCGGTAAGGCCAGGGGAGGTGGCCAAAGAGTCATGTGATCGAGGGGGAGGTTTAATTATAATTTACTCCCAATGGTAAGTGATGATGGGGGAGATATTTGGTTAAGGCCCAAAAATGGGCTAAGATCCATTAATTTAGGGACCCATTGGTCCAAAGCTCACCATGTTTGGTCCAAGGGGGTTTATCCTAGTCAATAATGTGTGCTTAGTGGTTGTGGAGACCTTAATTTGGTGGTTTTAGGATGGTCAAGTCAATTTTTGTGCATGGGTCCAATTTGGGTTCAAATGGCTAAGAGTTGGATTTGGGTTAGGTTAGCGATGACTTTGAGCTCAATTTATTGTTCAAAATTGTGTAGATGATTGTAATGAAGATTTTTGGTGAAGGATTGAAATTATTTTGAGTCCAATTGAAAGCTCAATTTAAAGGATTTTGGGATTTTGGTAAATTTGGGCATGTTGGGCTAGACTTGGGTGTAGGTTGGGCTAAGGTTCGGTGAGGTTCAAATTGATCGGTGAAAATCGTCTATAGGAATGTAATTAAGAGTTTTCAACATAAATTGGGTGTCAATTTTGAGTTTAAGGCATTTAATTTGGTGAAATTTGGGGACATAGCCAATTTGGGCCAAATTTGGGGATTTTTTGAACCCAGAATTAAGTACAATTGAGGCATCATTGAGGCTAATTGAAGGTCAATTTTGGTGTGTAGAAGTGTTATAAGAGATTTAGGATCCAAATTGGGGCAAATTAAGTAGGCTATGGGGTTCAATTTGGTGGGATTAAGTCATAGGCCCAAAATTGGGGGTTTGACTTAGATCAAAAGGGGTTTGACTTAGATCAAAATTTAGGCTTGTATTTAGTTTAAATTAGTCATATGAATAGTGAGTTTGAGTTTAGGATTGAAATTGGGGGGGAATTGGAACCATATTGATGCACATTTAAGGAGAATTTGGGGAAATTGTGCCTTTAAAGGCAATATAGGGGTTTTGGTCAAAATGGTCAAATTGGCCAAATTGGGTTCAATTGGAGGGTCCAAATTGGTTTTGGAGACTTTTGGAGTGATTTTGGAGGTTTTGGAGTGATTTTGGAGGTTTAGTGATTTTGGAGGTTTTGGAAGAGTTTGGGGTGCCAAGCGTATTTCTGTAATTTTGGCAATTTGGGGTTATTTTGGTAATTTGGAATTTCTAGGTGGATTTAAGTAATTTGGGTATTTTGACATGGTATGAAATGATTTTTGAACAAATTTGGGTATTTTGGGTGAAATTTGGATCTTTAGGACAACTTTAAGGTTTGGGGATGTTTAGGTAATTTGGGTGGATTTAAGTGCAAAGGCCAAGTTGATTATTTTTGGTAGAATTGGGGTATGAGCTATGGACCAATGGAATCCCCATTTGGGTCCTCTATGTACTGGTCTTAGCAAAATCCTAGTCCTAGGACTAGTGGATGTAGGGGACCATCTACATGAGTCTCCCAAAAGAATCAAGGGATCAAATTCAACCATTTTGGGTTTAGGGTTGTGAGTGATTGTGGGTGGTAGTGAGTGCAAGTGAATAAACTAGCTCCATATCAACACCCAAGGCTAACTAAACTAGCTCCACTTAAGTTCCCTCATACTGACCCAACCTACTAAGTGCTAGAGGTTAGGATTAATATGTGGAACTTCAAGTTGAGAAAGGAGGAGTTTATAATTTCTAATGGTGAGGATTCCTTTTCTAGTTTTCTAAGAATTGTGAACAAGAAAGTCCTATGGCTAGATCTTAAACTAAACCTTAGGCAACTAAAGAGCGAAAACTAAACTTCAACCAAAAGTGAGGTCAACTATGTTTCACAACAAATTTCAACAATTCAATTGGCCAAATCAAAATGTAAATTAAGTTCGGAGTTGAAAAATCATCATAATTTATTTTATATTTTAACATTGGCACATCCATATTATCTCTTCATCTCACCATATCTCAAAATAGATAGAAAGTTAAGGGAAACTACTCAGACTTCATGAGAAAGATACAACAAAACACAAATTTTATATACGAAAGAAATTTCATACAACGCTAAAAAAAATAAAAAACACTTATTTGAAACTCTTTCTCAAAGCAAATCCCTTGTAGTCTTTCCTATGAAATGTAGGAAGAAGAAATCTCTCACTTTTCTCCTTCTTCAACACTCTTAGAGAAAGATTCACACTTAATCTCAACACAAAAACTCTAAATTCTTAAAGAAAAATTACTAATAGACTCCAAAATGGCGGTGGAATGAAGATGGAAAAGTGTATGGCATGTATGAGAATGAATTAAGGCGAGGAATGGCAAAAAAGGAGTCAGGAGGAGCCCCTTTTCGGATCAATTTTGGCCCCAAATAAAGCCTAGGCTCGGTTCTCCAATAGTTGCATCCAAAAACTCTTCAAAAAGCATCCAAATTCATCGAATCTTTTAGAAATAGGGACTGAACCGACACTGGCGCTGCTCTCTATCAAACGGCACCATCAAAGCTGAAGAAATTTTCAACTTCTCCATTTTGACTCCAAATTTCATCTGTTTTGCTTCATTTTTGGTTCAATTCCTAAAATTCAATAACCTGCAAGAAAAAATTAAAAATACCTTTCATTAAAGTAAAATATTACCAAAAATGAGTATAAAATATGGGTCTAAAAATGCATATATGTTTGGTGTATCAAAAGCCCCCAAACTTACGCCCCCAAACTTACATGTTAAACTTACATGTTACTTGTCCTCAAGTAACTCCTTTACTACTAAAAATATTACCTATGGTAAAGAATTTAACTTCTAGATTTACATATTTTATTCCACTAAACACAATAGCATAACTTAAGAAAAATTCAAAACAACTCCAGTTAATACCAAAGATATAAGAATATCCAGCAATCAAGTCTAAGATTTCTGATTCTCTATTCTTTTCAAGAAAAATTACAAATTTTCATATTAAAGCAACTTAAAGTATTCATATGAAAAAGAACTTCATGAAACTTTACTATTAAATAAATTAATAATTAAATATAAGTTTAGAAAATGTAACCAAGCCTTCTTCTTTAAGTTGATTCAAGTGAAGCCAATTTTTAATTAGGCATCACCTAAATCTTCTTACCACATTATCTTTTTATTTTCTTTTCTTTTCAAGATCATTTTCAATCTTTTTTCTTTACCTTATTTTTTTTATGTGAGGATTACTATATCTAGATAGCCTTTAATGATTTTGAACTTCACTATCTTCTTCTTAAAGTCAAAAACTTTTCACAAATCTTCACTAAACAAATTTATATTAGCTTAAAGATTTCCTAAAGTTTAATTCTTTTCTTCTTACATGAATCTTTAAGATTTTTAATACTTCATAATACAAATTTCTTTACTTAAAATAGAAAAACATAGTCTTATTCTTCTATACCAAATATCTTACTCTCTAAAATTAACCTTTATTATTGAAAATTTTTACTTGAGTTTACTATATATTTAGAAACATAAATATAGTAATTTAAAGTTATCCCCTAATACCAAAGGTCATGTTAAATTTAAAAATTTTAAAAATATAGCTAAGTGAGGACAAATAAAATTAAGTTTCTTTCTTTAAAAAGGATTTTTTCTTCCCCCCCCATAAATAAATGGCGAAAGAAAAAATTAATTACATAAAGAAAAGAGTTACCTGTTGAAAGTTCTGATTTTGAGACTTAATTCTGAATTATTGCAAGTGCTAATATGAAAAGCTACAACACTTAAAATATTAAATAGCACATAATACATATAAAATCTGCTGAGAAATAGTTAATTAAAATACATTTAACAAAATATTAACAATTACCAACAGAATTAAATTGAGTTTCAAATAACAAATAGTTTTACAATTCTACAGTTCACAACTTAATATTTAAAATAAAACAGAGTCTCACTATCTAATAATCACTATCTAAAGTCTCACTATCTAATAACAAACAGTTTCAACAATATAACAAAAACAAACAACAAAATAATAATATACAATCAAAACTTAAATTAAAATAAAAAAAATCAAACTGACATATTGCTAATCATTGTCTTCTTCTTCTTCATCTTCTTCCACATTCAAATTCTACTGCTGATATGGGGGTAAAGAAAGGGTGAGTAGGAAACTGAACTGAGTGATCACCCTTCATATATCTGACAATTGCATCATCATAAGCAGCATCATATTCAAACTTTTGTCTTATCAAATCATCATTGTGAGCATTTTTGGCCTCCATGTTTTTCATTCTATGATCCATTCTCAAGGTATCTCCATGCTGGATCATCATCTGCTCCAATAATTCTTGAAGATTAGGGTCACTAGAAGTAGGGGTCCTCAAAGTAGAAGGAATATCTCTGGTCCTACTTCCAGACCTCCATCCAACAAGAGATTCATATATCTTTATATTGGCAGGACCAATAGGTTTTAGAGGCTCAATCCTCTAGTCCTTTGGTCTAAGATCAACTCCTGCCTGTTCATAGAGTGTGAAGATCAGGGCAGGGTGTGCTAAACCACAAGTGGTCTCTCCTAAAGCAATAGATCAAGTGTTCATATAAATAATAGATCCTACATTTATCCTCATCACTTGCTGGACACAGAAGTTCGGGATGGCTCTATCCTTTGTAACCTCACTATGATGATTTTTTGGTATCATTTTTCCAGAAGTAGTGTCAGGCATAAAGTAGTGTCAGGCCTTAGATACTACATTTAACATAAAAAGAGGAAAGTTTACCTTAACACCATTCTCTACCTTCCAGGATCCTCTTTCATCAATAAGAAAAGAAATAACCTTATCCAAGGCCTCATTCGTAGCAAAAAATTATTTACACTAGCAACTGTACTCATCTTCTAATTGATAAAATTCATTAATCTTTCTTGGAGAAAACTCTACCATATTCCCGCGAAAAAAAAACAAAGTCTTCAGAAGTCTCTTTAAAATTAGCATAGAACTCCATTACTACACCAATAATCGCATCGACAGTAAATAACAAAAATTTTCCCACTATCAAGCATTGATTAATCTCTCGACTTCTCCGCTCAAATTTTTAAATCCACAATCTGGGATTAGTTTTTTATTTTCAAGTAGACTATGGAGACAAGCACTAGCTTTGAATCTGACAAATTTGTGTTAATCATCATCCACTTTTCTCTTTCCTTTGCTCATTCTAGGTGCCATGTTAAACTAAAGAAAATTTAATGAAAATCTGAATAAATTCCCAAAACTCTGAAAATCAAAATGTAAAACGTTTAAAACTTAAATCTACTAAGTAAGAATTCTTCACCAAAGGATTTTCTCAAAATCTTTCAAAGAAATTCCAAAATTCTCAAATTTCTGCAATGTGAGATAAATCTTTGGTGAAAATAAAAAATTTTTAGTTCAAGATGAAATCCGAACTTCCTTTGCCTTAAAATCGCCTCAAATCCGAGAAAAAGAAATCCCTAGGTGCAAAAATCTGAGGTTGAAGGTGACGCAAAGGGTAGAAATGGAGTTTTACAGTGCAAATCGTGAATTTTAAGGGGTTTAAGGTGTTCTTGGGTCGAGGGAGTTGTCGACGCCCATGCCAGCGCCGTCGATGCTGAAGTCCAAAAAATTCTATTTTCTAATTTTTGTAATTTTCAATTTTCTTTCAATTTACTCCAAAATCTTTTTAGTATTTTTGAACACAAATTTTTATCTAACAATAATTCACAAACAACACCAAACTAACTTTTATATATGAAAATACACTTTTTACAAATACATTTTTCTAATCACACTTTCACACGTATAAAACAAACTAAATTTTAATTTAGCGTTGAAATCAAGCCACAAAACTAAACGCTGATACAAAACTATACACACAATCAAAGTTCAGAATTCTAAATCAAAGCAAACTAAATCAAATCCACAAAATAACATTAAAATAACATTTCAAATCCACAAAATAACATTAAATAAAAAAGTATTTTAAACTAATAGAGAGTCCAAATTCTTCAATTATTTTGCCTTTTCTTCAGTGCTTTCTCCTCCTCTAATATCCCCCGGAGACTGGTAATGAACGTACAGAGTGTAGAAGGGTCGGTACGGAAATTAATCAATCAAATTTTCTTTGATCCATCATTTTTCCTTGAACATCCACACTAATCATGCTTCAAATGTTCTAGTATGATCAAAATTCTCTTTCATCCTCCAATCTAGGTGATCGAAAAGGTATTTAAGATTTTCTATTGCATTCACTATACTATAAAGTTATCTTTCAATTTTCTTCATTTTCTTTTCCAAAGCTAGTAAACTTCCAACGGTTTGTAGCATTAATGGAGTTGAAGCATGTGATGAATGATCCAAGATAGCATCTAATGCTTCATTTCCATTCCCAACATAATTATCATCAATAGGAATCATGGGCTCCCAAGGTAATAAAACTTTTTCGCAATTTTCATATGGAACTTAAGATTGACTGCAAAGTAGGAAACCTGTGGAAGGATGTCCAAGTCCATATATTGGCTCATTCATAATAATACCCACAATAGATTTTAAAATGATAGATCCTACATCAATGGGCTTTTCCATTTGAATGCAATAGTTTAAAATAATACTTTTTCTTTGGTGGCTCTACTAATCTTCATGGTAAGGAGTAATTTTGCAGAAATGAAGAAATGCTAGTGTTTTGATATTGGATTAAGCAATGAAGCAGAGAAACTAACATATCCCTTATCTCGCATTTCCCAAATATCACTTTCATCCGTCAGAAAATTATAGATATCTTGCATCAAATCTCTCGTTGGGATAAAATTTTTATAATGACAGATTGGAACGTTTTCTATCATATACAACTCATTAATTCAAGCCGGAGTAAATGGTATAGCCTTACCTTGTACGAAGACAACTCGTTAGGTAATTTCATGTAAGTTGGCATAGAATTCCTTCACCATTGGTACAACAACTGCAGTGGTAGTGTAGCACAAAACATCCCATCATCTTCGTACAGTGATTTTATCAATCGTAGAACTTGGATTAATCAATCCATAATTGACAAAGTCTCTTTCCTTGATAAACCTCTTCTTTGTAATGACTTTGTCGTATAATCTCTTCGTATAATCTCTACGTTTCGAAACCGATAAACTTTCTTTTATTGAAAACCCCATACCTGAAAGTATTTCTAGAATTGGAAGCTATAGAATTCGAAAATAGGAAGTTTTTTGTGGTCCTAGGCAAATTTTAGGACTTTAAAAACACCTCCCGGCTATTATTAAGAAGCGAAATCACGCCAAAGACAACCAAAAACATTAAAACTGCACGAAACTGCTCAGGAAGTCATCGGCGATCCCAATGGCACTGTCGGCGCCATGATCTGTCTAACGGGCGTCGTCGGCGCCAAATGCCAAAATCACGTCTTTTCATTTTTTTTTTTTTGTTCAATTCGATTCCAAATTTTCCTCCAATACCAATATTTTTCTTAATTTATGATATATAAATTTGTGTAGGGTTATTATTTCCAAACAGGTAAAACAATTATCAAATAAAATTGTAATACATAGATATATATATATATATTTATATATGGGTTGACTCCCACAAAGCGCTTGGTTTAACGTCGTCAGCCCGACGCACCATTTGGTTACTTGGGTTGACTTATCATTAAAACCTCTTTAAATTGTGGTATGTGCCTTTCATAATAATGTTTCAATCGATGCTCATTAACTTTATATATCTTTGTTGACCTCATTTTTGGTTGAGGTTTAGTTTTTCCTTTTTAGAAGCCTAGTGTCTAGCCATAGGACTATTCCTGTTGACTATTTCTAGAAAACTAGACATGGAACCCTCACCATTAGAAATTCCAAACCCTTCTCTTTTGTACTTGAAGTTCCACATATTGGTCCTAACCTCTAAATACTTAGTAGGTGGGGTCACTGTGGGGGAAACTCAAGATGCCTTGGCCAGGCTTTAGCTAAGACCAGTACATAAAGGACCCAAATGGGGTTTCCATTGGTCCATGACTTACTTTTGGTAGTTAGTTCCCAAATTTTGCCTAAAATATTCAGCCTGACTTTTTGCTCCTAAACTCCCTCAAATTACTTAAATACCCTTGAAACCCTAAATTTGGCCAAAATTCCCAAATTTATCCAAAATACCCAAACTTGTTCAAAAATCATTTCAAACCTTTTGAAAACACCCAAATTACCCAAAATCACCAAAAATTGCCAAATTACCAAAATGCCCTTCATAGGCCCAAAATTTCAAAAATTCTAAAAAATTCCAAAAATTTTCAAAATATTTCAAATATTCCCAATTTCATTTTTCTCAACTACAATATGATCCAACTTGGCCAATTTGACCATCTTTGACCAAGACCCCCAAATTTGCCTTTAAAGGCCCAAATTTTCCCAAATTCTAACTCAAATGTCCATCAATTTGATCCCAATCTCCCCAAATTTCAATCTCAAACCTAACTTCACTATTGATATGACCAAAATAAATCAAATACAAGCTCAATTGGTCCATGATTTGAACCCAATTTTGATTTGGGTCAAAACCCCAATTTTGACTATATGACCTAATCTCATCAAATTGAACTCATAGCTTAGTCAATTGGCCTCAATTGATGTTGAAAAATCTTGATAACATTCATATACATAAAAATTAACCACCAATGTACCTTGGTGAAGCCTCAAATCCATTTGATTTTGGCCTAAATCCAAAATTCCCAAATTTAGCCCCAAATTGGCTAAGTACCCAAATTTCACCCAATTGATTGCCTTAACCTCCAAATTGGCATCCAATTCATGTTGAAAACTCTTCATGGGGTCCCTATTGACCATTTA
>NW_018164930.1:64874-65464 GCF_001263595.1 Phalaenopsis equestris
CACTTAGATGAGTCCATAGGATCAAGCCCGAAGTGATTTGGTTGAGTCTAGGCCGAGATCTTAAGGTTTTAGTGTGGACGGGCACGGGATCATTCTATCAGGGACGATGACGGGGAGCCATTCGATCAAGCGTGTATCAAATAGATGGGAGAGATCGCGCCGGACAGCACTTCAGGACGTGAACCGCAAGCTGAGTCAGCAGCTACGTGGACGGCGATGTCCGACCAGAGCGCGCCACGCATGCCTTCGGAGCTCACCAAAGTTGTTCCTTATGATCATCTATCCCAAATGCAACAATAAATTGGACCAATTGACATGGCTAGCCTAACCTAAACCCAAGTTTTGGTCATTTGCACCCACTTGGACCCATGCACTAAATGTGACCTAACCACCTTAAAGCCACCAAATTAACTCCACCACAGCCATTAGTTGGACTTAGTGACAAGTACAAACACCATGAAACCACCTAAATCAAGCCATGGACCAAAATTCCCCAAAATTAAGGGATCTTATTTCCAAAAATGCACATGCTTAAGATATCTTTGCCAAATCAAAGCACATTTGCATTAAATTGTTGTGATGGATTCCTC
>NW_018164930.1:67714-68958 GCF_001263595.1 Phalaenopsis equestris
TCTGATGTCTCAATTGACCCATGAATGAAGTAGGATAAAAATTTCAAAGTCATTTGAATTGAATTTGATAAATTATGAGGTGTTAGAGCCTTATGGGCAAATATGTAATTTTGGAAATCTTGCCTTAATTAACATTTAGGCTTAAGTCAAGCAGGGGAATAGGTAAGCTCTGATCTTAATAAATTTATTTGATGCTAGAAACATAAAGGGGTTAATTGATAGAAACCAATTGCACTTTCTTAATTAAGATTAATAAATTTCTAAATTATTAAAATTTGAAAGTTTATTAAAATTAAATGATCCTAGACTTATGGGTATGACTTGAAGCCAATAATTAATCAATTTAGTACCCCTATCTTGATTTTAAAATAAATTCCAAATTATGAATCATGACCACTTAAAGCTTAACCCTTTTTCAAAACTAATTAAGACACTCACCTAGGCCCTAAAGGCTTAGTGGTGACTTAGGCTAAATCAAAAATTGATTAAACAAAGATTAGAGAAATAAACAAAATCAAACATCCTTGAAACACCACTAAGCCCAATTAGGATTAAAATTTGGCTAAGTGTTCAAATTACACTAACTTGCCCCTTTAAGGGTCTTCACCCACATAATTCTTAAATTGAATGACAAATGATAATTGCCCATTTCTTAGGGATAACTGAGACATCAATGTTCCATGAGTAATAAGGATATTTACAGGATGAACCATTAAGCATAATGAGTTTAAATGGACTTGAGGCTTTTCACCAGTTGGTGAGAGGGAGGCATGGACCTGCTTCCCTCTCCTAACTTGTTGGATACCTCAGAGGCCTACTAAACTTAATATTCTTTGCTCAATGGAATCATCCTTAATTAAACTTTTTAAGGACTTACCAAGATATGACCTTAGCATGCATTTTAAGTTTCCTGCTCTTCATAAACTGCCTTAGCATGCATTTTAAGTTTCAGGTGTTGGAACGATAAGACTCGCCGGGTACGCTTTTATAGTTTATAGTATCATTTTCCTTCTACCTCTTCCTTACATGTTTCATGCTTACATTTACCTACATAAACTTGCATGTTAACCAAAATTAAAAATGAACCAAGATAAAATTCACCGCCACAACATGCAAAATACAAAACAACTCAAAATTTAATCACAAACATCACATAAAACTACAACTTCAACAAAATTAAGACGTCTCTATCGGATGATCGGGAATCCCTCGGAGGAGGTAACCTACGGTTGCTAACGAGGCTT
>NW_018164930.1:69652-70007 GCF_001263595.1 Phalaenopsis equestris
TCCTTGAAGATAATATTTCTTGATTTTTATCGAGAGTCTTCTTAGGTGACTTTGGTCATTTAAGATGTAATTAACTATAGGGGCTTGCCCTTATAGGAAGCATATCTGAACCCAGCTTAATATAAACCCTATTTAATCATTTATATTAAATAGGAAAACTTGTTGGCAAATACAAAGGTTTCGTAGACCAAACGGAAGTCATAATTTCCTTAGTTTATTTGATCGAGCCTCATCCTCAAGTCTTGTGTCTATCCTTCGTGAAAGATATAGGATTTGAGTTACAGTGCTCTTTCATTTTAAACTATGAAAAATATGAGGTCAGTTTGATTTCATACTTCCACGTCCTTCCGAAGCG
>NW_018164930.1:70020-70712 GCF_001263595.1 Phalaenopsis equestris
CCACAAACCACCCAAAAATAACGCCGACAATCTTTCTAGTGTCAGGATCTTTAATAACAACCGTTCCATAATGATAAACTGTAATCACTTTAAATGATCCTAACTATCTGGATTTCAGTTTTCCTGGAGATAATCTCAATCTTGTTTTATATAATAAAACTTCTTATCCAGGTTCAAACTTCTTTTTAATCTTCCAATCATGCCATATTTTCATTTTCTCTTTACAATTTTTTGCATTATCATATACTTCATTTCTAATCTTCTCAAGTTCATTGAGTTGTAATAATCTTTTCTCACCAGCATCTTTTAAATTAAAATTAAATTATTTAATAGCACAAAATGTTTTATGCTCCGATTATACTAGTAAATGGCATGTTTTTTTTCCAAAAATAAGTCTATATGGGGACATTCTTATAGGAGTCTTATAAGCAGTTCTATATGCCCATAATGCAGTATCTAATTTAGCAGACCAATTAGCAGACCACTAATTTAGCAGACCAATCCAATTTATAGGAATTTATAGCTTTTTCTAAATTTTTTTTAATTTCTCGATTTGATATCTCTGCTAGACTGATATTTTGAGGATGATAAGCAGCATATAATCTATGCATAATATCATATTTCTTAATTAATTTTTTGATTCTCTTATTCCAAAAATGAGATCCTCCATCTGTAATAATTGCTCTCGGCAT
>NW_018164930.1:70758-79825 GCF_001263595.1 Phalaenopsis equestris
CTCTCGGCATTCAAATACGCCTAAAAATGAACTTTTCTTATGCTTTATTTTATAATGATATTTTAATTTAAAGGTATTTTTTCTTGTGTTTTTGGCTGTAGGTATATCATATTGAGGAATTTGTAGTGATGAGCACAAAAGGAACAAAAATGGACCAAAACGGAGCAAACCGGAGCAAATCGGGTCAAATCGGGGCACACCGGAACCATAGGGACCTAAACTAGACACTTAAGGGCCTGTGCCCAGCGCTTAAGTACCAAAATGGCACTTAGGCACCACCAAACAGAGAGGAGGGCCCCTAAGCGCCCCAGAATTGGTGCTTAGTTGCCAGAGACGGCTTTCAGCATAACTTCTTCAATATACGTTGGATTTGGACGATTTTTGAAGCAGTGCTTCATGCATATCATGGGGAATTCATTGGAATTGATAAAATGGACTTTCTAGAAGAATTTGGGGTGGATATATGGAGTTTGAAGAGGCACTTAAGGCACCATTTTGAAGATTCATTGAATCTGGACAGTTTTGAAGAGGCACTTAAGCATCTCTTGGGAAATTATAAAAAAAAGGCTCGGAAGTATTTTTAAAACAACTCTTAGACTCTTAAATTAATTGAAAGACAAGAAGAAGACTTGGAGAAGAAGAGAAGAAGGCTTGGGCGTGAGCCCCAAGCGGGGCGGCAAGGTGTGAGAGAAAGAGAGTGAAAGATTTCTTCTTTTCTTTTCACTTTGTTCTTGGAGAGGATTATAAGGAAATTGCTTTTTCTATAGAAGGAGAGTTTGATTTCTATCAGAGATAAGTATTTTAATTGTATTTTGATTTGAATTTAGTACTTTATTTGTATGGTTTCAAAGTCTTGTTCAATGAAAAGTTCTTAGTGTTTCTTCATGTGTAGTGAGTAGTTTTCTTTACTCTTCCCTCTTGTAATGAGTTAGTATGCATGTGTAGGACATATAATTGAGTAGAGTGAGAATATATTGTGATGATTTTACTTTGTTCTTCGTTTACATGTAAACTTAATCAATTTGCATGTTAAAATTTGTTGTGAGAACATGTAAGATCTGGGATGGTGTTGTCTCAATCAACTGTTGTAGAATCACATGAGATTATATAGATGAAAATGTAATCCATATGGTTGAGTCTAAATAAATAGGAAAATAATCTTTAAATGGTGTAGAATTAGAGGACTTTTGAGTGATAGGCTAAAGCCCCTAATTTGGTCTATTGTTTTAGGTTTTGATGCGAGATGTTAGCCTCCAGGTGGAGGGATAAGAGGGAACTCTAGAGTGAGAGCTAGTATCTTCCCTGCCTAGCCCATATTCAAAACTATTTAAACTTTAGATTAACCAATGTTCTATATAACATCTCTTGTAAGGGTAAGGAATATAATTGCTCCTATTTGTCACAATCTCTCTCACTACTTAATTTTCCTTCTACACATGTCACTAATTTCATTGTATGAGGAAGAGTACTTTTAATAAATTGAACCCCACTTTCTAATTTTCACTAAGTATTTTAATTTAGAAGTAGAAGTTGTATTGTAGTGATAATTGTAGGATAAAATCAAAACCAAACTTTCGCCGACCTTCCAAGCTAGGGCGTGTTATTCTAAACTAGAATTTCTCTTGAAAGTCGTCGTGATTAACCTCGATTTCCATGGGATCGATATTCGGGGTTTAATCAGAAAGCCCTATATTACTTGATAATAATATATATACTTGCATAGAATCCCTAGAAATATAATTGAAATCTTACTTTGCTTGAGATCAAGTTTTCAGTGTTATTACTGGGGACTAAAATCTTCAAGTAGTGGTGTCAACTTCTTAAATTCTACAAATAAAAAAGAATATTGGGATCAAGTTTTTGGCGCCATTGTCGGGGATCGCAATGGTTGATCTTGACTTTTAGGAGAATTTTAGTTGAAGTAATTAGGCTTAGACTTGGAAACTATAGCGTTGTAAGAACTGATTTTGTGTGAAATGTGTTTTTTTGTATTAAAAGTGTTGTGAAAAAATTGTTTGTATGAAAAAAAAGGTGTTTGTGAAAAAGTTTTATAGTGTTGAATATATTTTTTATTTTATTTGTTTAATTATTAATGTATTATTTGTTTATTATTTATTGTTTTGCATATGCAAAATAAAGGATCTGTAAGACTTGTGTCTTTTGATTCTGGGTTAGAAAAAAGGAAAAAAATCAAAAAACAGAAAGGACTTGAAAAACTAGAAATGGAAAACATTCAAATTAATAACTTAGAAAATCATCATAAATCATTGAGGGATTACGTAAATTCTACAAAAGATGAAATTCACTCAAGTAAATAAATCCTTGTCATAGAAGCTGACTCATTTGAAATAAATTCATCGATTATCCAATTAGTGCAGAACAACCAGTTTGGGGGAACTCCTTTGAAGCATCCCTATGTACACTGATCAAATTTTCTGAAACTTTGTGCTACATTTCGTTATAACGGCATGTCAGATGATGTCGTTAGACTAAGGCTTTTTCTTTTCTCACTAAGGGATAAGGCTAAAATGTGGCTATACTCATTAGCACCTGGCTCTATTAAAGATTGTGAGGAGTTAACTCAGAAATTCTTAGCTAAGTATTTTCCACCTTCAAGGACTGCTAAAATTAGAATTATATTATCTCATTTTGTCAGTATAAAGGGGAATCAACATATGAAAGTTGGAAAAGATTTAAGGAATTCCTAAGTAAGTGCCCACACCATATTCTGCCCGATTGGTTAATCATTCAAACCTTTTACAATGGGTTAGTAGGATCCCATAGGTCTACAACTGACGCTACCGTTGGTGAATCATTAATGTCAAAACCATTTGATGTAGCATATGCATTAATTGAAGAAATGGCTACAAATGAATTTCAATGGCCCTCTACAAGGAAAATTCCTAAAAAGAAAAAAAAACGAAAAAAAGGTAGCCAATGTTCATGATACAATAAACTTTCTAAAGAAGAAAATTTCTGACAATCATGGAAGCTCTATCAAGGAAGTTGGACCAACTTGGAAAGAACAAACCTCAATTCACTTCAGTAAGTGAAGAAAGTTCATTAGGGAATATGATTGATTCTAACTTATCATATGAAACTTTAAATACCATAAACAACATGTACTCTAACTTTTACAACTCAGGTTGGAAGAATCATTATAATTTTAACTTGTATCATACTATTTGGGGTGGATACCAATAATGGGAAAATAATCATGCAAATCCTAATGAAAGATGGAATAATCAGGGGAACACAAACTATAGACCTTCATATCCATCAAATTCTAACAATGATCAACAATTTGAGGATAAGAAGATTTCTATAGAAGAAGTGGTATTGTAAATGGGAAACCAGTTGCAAAGTCAAAATGTTATGATTAGAAACATAGAAAATCAACTGGGAAAAATTACCAATTCACTTCGCAATAGACCCCAAGGAACACTTCCTAGCAACACTGAGATCAACCCTAAAGAGAAAACTGATAAGCAAATAGACGTTGTCCAATTAAGAAGTGGAAGAAAGATAGAGGGTGGGGTTAGAAAAGAGAAAGAAGTTGTGAGAGAAACAAACAAAACTAAAAGACCTAAAGAACATGTTTCTAAGGATCTGGAAAGTTTAATATCTCCAGCTAAAACCAATTTAGAAAGACCACCTCCTCCATTTCCTCAAAGACTTAGACAGTATGAGTTGGATAAACAATTTTCAAAGTTCATGGAAATACTTAAGAAGTTAACGATAAATATCCCTTTCACTGAAGCTTTGGAAGAGATGTCAAGTAATGCAAAATTTATGAAGGAGATATTAAACAAAGAAAGCAAGTTTGGGGATTATGAGACAGTTACACTAAGTGAGTAGTGTAGCGCTATATTTCAGAAAAAACTTCCTAAGAAACTTAAAGATCCTTCTTGCTTAACAATTTCGTGTGTATTTGGAGAAAGGTTTTGTGGAAAAGCTTTATGCAATTTAGGATCGAGCATTAATGTGGTGCCTCTATCTATATTTAGAATGTTAGGTTTAGCTGATATTTCTCCCATGATATTTCTCCTTAGCTGATATTTCTCCCACTACTGTAACCCTTCAGTTAGCCGATCGATTTATCATTTATTCAAAATGGGTTATAGAAGACGTGCTTGTTAAAATTGATAAATTTATCTTTTTTATGAACTTTATTGTATTATATATGGAGGAAGATAAAGAAAATCTAATTATTTTGGGGAGACATTTTCTTGTTACTGGACAAGCTATGATAGATGCACAAAATGGAGAGTTGACTATGAATATTAATGACCATGAAACCACTTTTGATTTTTTAAAGGCTATGAATATCCAACTGAGAGAATAGTTGATGATTGTTCTTGGATATGAAATTGATTATCTAAGTAAAGACCATTTCCAAGAAAGTTATGAGAGTAAGTTAACAGATGAGATTAAAATGAACTTTCATGATGAGTTGAAAATGTTGTTTAAAGAAAATTGTATGCATGTTCAGAAGAGGTGAGAAATGATGGACGTTAATGAAAATAGTAAAATTTTAATTCCATCTATTAAAAATCTCATGAACTTAAGATGAATGTACCCCATACAATTTTAAGGCCTACCTATTTAGGGAATTCATCTACACTACCAGTCTTTATATCTTCAAATTTGACTCAATCACAAGAACTGAATTGAATGATGAAATCAGTAAAAGATCTCCTAAGAAAGAGTTATTCAAAATCATTGAATGACATATTCTGCGGTAGACAGACAAAATGAATGAGATTCTGATGCTGGTGCAACTAGAGTGAAAATTGGATACATACATCGGGTACATCGGGTCATCGATGTTATACCAAGTGCTTCGTGGGAGGCAACCCATGGTTATCTTTATTATTTATTTAGTATGATTGTTGTTATGTTAGATTGGATATTAGTTAGATGTTGGAATTTGATCCGTGTTTGATGTGTAAGAGGGGATTGGATTAATGTTGTAAGGTCATGACTAGATTTGTATATGACTTTTGGTAGTAGCAGGTTGACGAGTCTGTTACGAATTAGTTCTCAACAGGAGCTTGGCATGACCTTAAAGCATGTAGAGTTTAGACTTCGACCACTACATGTTAACTGTTTTACTTCCTTTATCTGACTTTGTCTTCACTGAGTAACTTCATGAACTTACTTAATGAATAACATCTTGATGAACTTCACTATTTTTATTTACCAGATTGTGTATACCTCAGACTTAGAGTAAGCTTGAAATTGGCAACACATGAGGGAATTATGGTCCATGGATGATAACCATATAAAGTTTTATAATACGCCAACATTATTAGTGTAGTTTCTTCTGTTAGAAATTAAAAGTAAGAAGGGGAAATGTGAGTAGAAGGGAGATCAAATAAATCTGTGAGTCTATGTATTGGAATTTGTGTGTCTATGTTTGTGAGTCAAGTTGAATGAGTCATTGGAGATGACAAAACTTATCTTAATATCTTAAACTCGTTAGCATCCAACAATTCCTTTATGAAGTTTAAAATGTGTTACTATTTAATCTTCAGTTTGTACCTATTCTACTATTTGAAATTCCTTTATAGTGTTATGTCAAGCATGTTTAGGCTAGATTTACTTTCTACTACAATGTTCTACCATGTGTTACTTGTTGATATTTTTGTAGGATGTGTAGTAAATTGTAAAAGTGTTCTTTCCCTGCTGCATATTTTTGTACTTCATTGTTACACATGTTTAAGCTTAAGTTTGGGGAAAAGAAAAAAGTTTCAAATTTAAACCTTGTTTTCAAAAGTACTAAAAATATGTTTGTATTTTATTTCTAATGATTATTGTTATGTGGAGTCATCTTAAGGATGTTAGAATTTTAAGTATAAAAATGGAGTAGGAAAACTTAGTTGATATTTTTGGTGAAAAGGGTGAACCTAGAGTTAAGGATATTTATTGGAGAACTTGGAAAAACGAATAACTATCTTTAGTAGGATGAATTGTATGTTAGAAAACTTAGAATTATTATTTTAAGGATTCATAGAATTTTTATTTTAAAACATTTAAGGCTCTCTTAGAAAGTATTTTTATATATATATATATATATATATACATCTTTTCAAGTGAAAGAAAGTAATAAGTTTTAACTTTAGAGGGAAATAGTAGAATTCAAAATTAGTTAAGAACTTCTCCAGATGTAGTAATTCTCATATAAAAAAAAAGAAAAAATAATAGATGGATCAAATAGATCCTGAAAAAAAAAGAAAAAAAATATGCAAAAAAAGAAAAAAATTGTGAGGAGAAGCTTGAGGAGAGGTCCTAATAAAAAATTGGTTTCACTTGAGACTTTCTAGAGTAAAGAACTTAGAATAATACTAACTTTATTTTTTATACTTATATTAGTAAATATTATTTTTAAGAGAGTTCTTAAGTCTAGAAAGTAAAGTTCAAAGGATCCTAAGTTTGAGATCCCTGCATATATTTCTGAACTAAATACGAGAACAAATTTCCAAGTTTGATGATAAATATTTTAGACCCTGGGCTAGTCTGATTCACTAGAAGTTATTCTAATTTGAACTATCATATTTTTAGAACAAAATTTTAACAATTCAAAGGGATGACCCATTAACTCTAATCTACATAAATTATTTTAAAAATGTCTTATTACTTGAGGACAAGTAATGTTTAAGTTTGGGGGATTTTGATACCCCTAAAAATATACTATTTTTTAAGTTTTATTTTATAATGATATTGCACTTTAAAGGTATGTTTTGTTGTGTTTTTGGTTGTAGGTACATCAAATTCAAGAATTTGGAGTAATTGGAGCAAAAGAAACAAAAATGAACCAAAACGGAGCAAAACGGAGCAAATTGGGTCAAATCGGGGCACACTGAAGCCATGGGGACCTAAATCAGACACTTAAGTGCTTGTGCCCGGCTCTTAAACACCCAAAATGGTGCTTAGGCACCACCAGATAGATAGTAAGGCGCCTAAGCATCCCAAAATCAGTGCTTAGTCGCCAGAGACGATTTTCAGCATAACTTCTTTAATATACATCGGATTTGGACGATTTTTGAAGCGGTGCTTCGTGCATCTCTTGGGGAATTCATTTGAATTAATAAAATTAACTTTCTTGAAGAATTTATGGTGGTTATATGGAGTTTTTTAAGAGGCACTTCAGGCATCATTTGGAAGATTCATTGAATCTGGACAGTTTTGAAGGGACACTTATGCATCTCTTAGGAAATTATAAAAAAAAAAGGCTTGGAAGTATTTTTAAAACAACCCTTGAACTCTTGAATTAATTGAAAGGGGAGAAGAAGATTTGGAGAAGAAGAGAAGAAGGCTTGGGTGTGAGCCCCAAGCGGGGCGACGAAGTGAGAGAGAAAGAGAGAGAGAGAGAGATTTCTTCTATTCTTTTCACTTTGTTCTTGGAGAGGATTGTAAGGAGATTGCTTTTTCTATACAAGGAGAGTTTGATTTCTATCAGAGAAAAGTATTTTCATTGTATTTTGATTTGAATTTAGTACTTTGTTTGTATGGTTTCAAAGTCTTGTTCAATGAAAAGCTCTTGTTATTTCTCCATGTGTGGTGAGTAGTTTTATTTACTCTTCCCTCTTATAATGAGTTAGTATGCATGTGTAGGATATAGAATTGAGTAGAGTGAGAATATATTGTTATGATTTTACTTTGTTCTTCATTTACATGTAAACTCGATCAACTCGCATGTTAAAATTTATTTTAAGAACTTGTAAGATCCGGGATGGTGTTGTGTCAATCAAATGTGGAAGAATCGCATGAGATTGTATGGATGAGAATGTAGTCCATATGGTTGAGTGCAAATAAATAGGAAAATTATCTTTAAAGAGTGTAGAATTAGAGGACTTTTGAGTGATAGGCTAAAGCCCCTAATTTGGTATATTGTTTTAGGTTTTGATGTGAGATGTTAGCCTCCAGGTGGAGGGATAAGAGGAAACTCTAGAGTGAGAGCTAGTATCTTCCCTACCTAGCTCGTATTCAAAACTATTTAAACTTTAGATTAACTAATGTTCTTTATAACATCTCTTGTAAGGTAAAGAATATAAATGCTCCTATTTCTCACAATCTCTCTCACTACTTATTTTTACTTTTACACATGTCACTAATTTCATTGTATGAGGAAGAGTACTTTTAATATATTAAACCCCAATTTCTGATTTTCGCTAAGTATTTTAATTTAGAAGTAGAAGTAGTATTGTAGTGATAATTGTATGATAAAATCATAACCAAACTTTTATCGACCTTCCAAGCTAGGGCGTGTTATTCTAAACTAGAATCACTCTTGAAAGTCACCGTGATTAACCTCGTTCTCCATGGGGGTTTAATCAAAAAGCCCTATATTACTTGATAATAATACATATAGAATCCCTAGAAATACAAAAAATCTTACTTTGCTTGGGATCAAGTTTTCGGTGTTATTACCGGGGATTAAAATCTTCAAGCAGTGGCGTTAACTTCCTAAATTCTACATGTAGAAAAAGAATATCAGGATCACATTCCATATCTTGTAAAAAAAAATTTAGAAACACTTCGAGCATCACATCTAGGTACAACAATAGCTTCAATCCATTTGGACATATAATCAACAACAAGTAATATATATATATATTTACAGGTATTTTTTTTCTTCTAGAAATATTTCCTACTCGCTGACATCAATCGCATGTTTTAATATATTCATTAACATCTCTAAAAAGAGTGGGCCAATAAAATCCGACTTGCAAAATCTTATATGCAGTTCTAATTGATCCAAAATGTCCTCCAAATTTAGAATCATGGCATCTTTCAATTATCTATTGAGTTTCTTCATAAGGCACACACCTTCTAATAATTAGATCTTTACATTGTTTATATAAATATGGTTCATCGCAAAAAAATAATTTTGAATCATAAATAAATTTCTTTAGTTGTGAATTTTTAATATCAGGTGGTAGAATATCACTTACAATAAGATTTACTATATCAACATACCACGATACATTCATTTCATCAATACTATATAATTGTTCATCAGGAAAATTTTCTAAAATTTCATTTGCAAAATTAGTTAATATTT
>NW_018164930.1:79838-81972 GCF_001263595.1 Phalaenopsis equestris
CTTTCAAGTCTAGACTTCTCTTTCAAGTCTAGACAAATGATCAGCTATTTGATTATCATTTCCATTTCTTAAAATCAAACTCTTGCAAAACTCTTGCAAAAGAAGTATCCATCAAATTAATCTTGGTTTAGCATCCTTCTTTTGGATCAAGTATTTAATAGCACAATGATCTGTATGCATTATACATTTTGTTCTAATTAAGTAAGGTCTAAATTTATCAAAGGCATAAAAAATAGCTAATAACTCTCTTTCAGTAGTAGTGTAATTGATTTGAGCATCAATTAGAGTTTTACTATAGACAATTAGAGTTTTACTAGCATTATATATTACTTTAAAAACCTTGTTGTGCCTTTGTCCGAAAACAAACCCAATAGCATTATCACTCGCATCGCACATTATTTCAAGTGGTTTTTATCAGTCAGGTGGAACTGTTATAGATGCAGTGATTAATTTTTCTTTTTATGATTCAAATGCTTTTAAGCATTCCTTGTTAAAATCAAATTTTGTATCTTTTTCTAAAATTTGGCATAATGGCTTAGTTATTTTTGGAAATTTTTTTATGCAGCGCCTGTAGAAATCAGCATGTCCTAAAAAGCTTCTTACCCTCTAACTTGAATTTTTGCAGGTTTTACTTCCATGCCATTTTTCAGAAATTTTATTCCCAAGTAGAATACCTCATGCAACCATAAATTGACATTTTTCCCAATTTAGTACTAGGTTGATTATTTCACATACTTTCAAAACTTTTTTTAAATTATTTAAACATAATTCAAACGAATTTCCAAATACAAAAAAATCATCCATAAACACTTTCATTCCATGTTCAATAAATTGCTAAAAATTGACATCATACATCTTTGAAATGTTGCAGGTGCATTGCATAGTCCAAAAGGCATTCTACATAAAGCAAATGTTTCATAAGGGCTTGTAAATGTTGTTTTCCCTTAATCCTCTCGAGCAAATGGAATTCGCTGATAACTGGTGTATCCTTCTAAAAAGAAATAATATTTGTTTCTAGCCAATCTATCCAACATTTGGTCTAGAAAGGGTAAAAGAAAGTGATCATTTCTGGTGGCCATATTTAATTTTCTATCCATATTTAATTTTCTATTCTGGTGGCCATATTTAATTTTCTATAGCCAATACAAATTCACCAACCGGTAACTTGTCTTATTGGAATTAATTTATTTTTTTATTTTTTTCAACAGTCAGAACACAGTGAATTGGACTTACCCAAGCACTGTCTGAAATAGAATATATAATTCCAGCATCTAACCATTTTAAAATGTACTTTTTAGCAACTTCTTTCATTATTGGGTTTAATCTCCCCTGAGGATTAGCTTTAGGTTTGTGTTGTTCATCTAATAGAATTCTGTGCATACAAATTGAAGGACTAATTCCTTTAATATCTGCTAAAGTCCATCCAAAAGCCTTTTTATACCTTTTCAACATCTCTATTAATTTTTATTCTTGAATTTTAGTTAATTCAGAAGATACAAAAATAGACAATGTAGATGACTCTCCTAAAAACACATATCTTAAATGGGTAAGTAATATTTTTAGTTCAATTTTAGGTGGTTTAATACTTGAAGTAATAAGATTTTTATTATCGTTTTCCAACAAATCTAACATTTCAAATTTGTCCTGAATATAATCCATTTTTTTTCTTTTAATTCGTCATTGTTTTCAAAAAATTCTCCTTGCTTTAATTTGTCTTCAAACTCATTCTTAAACTGCTCATTACTTAGATAATTAGTAGCTTCCATCCTAAGACATTCACTATCTTTTTTTATTGCAGGATATTTCATAGATTTTGCAATATTAAATGTTACTTCTTGATCATTAACTCTCGTTATTAATTCTCCTTTTTGCACATCTATCACAGCTCTTCCTATTGCAAGAAATGGTCTCCCCAAAATAATAGGAATACATTTATCTTTCTCCATATCTAATACTATAAAGTCTACAGGGAAAATATATTTATCCACTTTTACTAATACTTCTTCTATAACTCCTTTTAGATAAGTTATTGATTGATCAGCTAACTGAAGAGTTACAGTAGTAGGGGAAATCTCTCCCAAATCTAAACGTTTAAAAATTGATAAAGGCATAAGATTGATAAAGATTGATACTC
>NW_018164930.1:81993-91092 GCF_001263595.1 Phalaenopsis equestris
AAGATTGATACTCGCTCCTAAATCACATAAGGCTTTTCCAAAAAAAGCACAAGGTTAGCACAAGGTATAGTAAAACTACCAGGATCTTTTAATTTTTCAGGAAGCTTTTTTTGAATAATATCTCGACACTCTTCACTGAGTGCAATGGTCCCGTGATCTATATACTTCATTTTCTTGTTTAGTGTATCCATCATAAATTTCACATAACTTGGCATTTGTTTCAAAGCTTCAATAAAAGGAATGTTTATCTTTAACTTCTTAAGGATTTTCAAAAATTTTGTAAATTGTTAATATTTATTCTTCTGCTTCAGTCTTTTAGGAAACGAAGGAGATGGTTTTTAAAAAGGAACCTGTGTTTAAGGGGACTTGTGTTTATTCATTTTCATTTTGGTCACTTTCTATTTCTTCCTTCTCTTCATCAACTTTAGTTTATCTTTGGATCCTTGTTTCAACTTCTTTTTCACTTCTTAATTGAATAGATTTAATTTGCTCCTTATTTTGATATTTTGGATTAGCTTCCATAGTACTCGGAAGAATTCTTGAAGGTCTGTTACTAAGTGCAGTAACAATATGTCCTAATTGATTTTAAATATTTCTAATAGCAGCTCCTTGATTTTGTATTGATTTTGTATTTATTTGATTTCCCATGTTCAGCATTACTTCTTTTCCTTAACTTGTGGGTTAGGGTTAGAGTAACTATTGTTACATTAGATCCCCCCAAGACGATAATTAGGATTTCTTTGGTTGTTCAAATTTCTGGAGGGATTCACCGAATTGTTATAATTATTCTAAATAAAATTAGGGTGATTTTTCCATCTAGGGTTATAATAATTAGAATAGGGATTGTTATTTCGATTATTTATAGTATTTAAAGTTTCATAAGATGATTGAGTATAAATTGTCTGTCCTAGTTAATTTCCTCTAATATTGGGGGTATTTGAGAATAGTTCACTCCAATTTGATAAATCTTTTTCAAAATAGTAGCAATTTGAGATGCCAAAATAGACATTGCATCAGAGTCATGAATACTAGCTACTCTCTTAGGATTTACCCTTTCAGCAGGCCATTGAAAATTGTTAGTAGACATTTCTTCAATTAAAGAGTATGCTTCATCAAAAGGTTTTGACATTAGTGATCCACCTGCAGCAGCATCTATAATAGATCTAAGTGGTCCTACTAATCCATTGTAATATGTTTGAATTATTAACCAATCTGGTAAAGCATGGTGTGGATATTTTCTAAGAAGATCTTTAAATCTTTCTCAAGCTTAATAAATCAATTCCCCTTCAAACTGAAAAAAAGATGTAAAATCATTTCTAAGCTTAGCAGTATTCGAGGGTGGAAAATGTTTAGCAAAAAGTTTTTTTGATAATTCTCCCCAAGCTCTGATAGATCCAGATGCTAATGAATTTAACCAAGCTTTAGCTTTATCCCTTAATGAAAAAGGAAAAAGTCTAAGCCTAACAGCATCATTAAACACTCCGCCATATTTAAAAGTAGCACAAATTTCAAGAAAACTAGCAAGATGTAAGTTAGGATCTTTAGTAGGTGTTTCCACCAAACTGATTATTTTGTACCATTTGGATAATAGCAGGTTTAAGCTCAAATGAATTAGCAGCAACATCAGGATTTTGAATAGTCAAATGAAGTTCATCTACTGTTAGATTAGCATAATCTTTTAAAGGTTTTTATCAGTTTTCATTAATTTGATCATCTAAGTTATTCTCCATTTTATTTAAATTTTGATTTTTTTTTTTGAATTTTTTTAATAGTACATTCTAATTTTAAATTGTAAGGTACTAAACCTTCAGATCCAATATTTTGCAAAAACAAATATAATAAGCAAAGAAAAATTTCTTAAAAATAACTCTTAAATAAAAATATATTTCTTTTTTGATTTTTGATTTTTTTATTTATTTTATATAATTATCTGTAAATTTCCTAATTTACCAAATCTTTTTAATTTACCATTGCGATCCCCGGGGCAACGGCGCCAAAAGCTTGATCCCGAGGATATAGTTGTGCAAAATAAATAAAGTTGACTCTATTATGCAACAGTGCCAAAAGCTTGATGCAATCTCTTATAAATAAGAAATTTAAATGATTAATGTCTGGATTCTATGCAAGTATACGTATCATTATCAAGAAATAAAGGAATTTCTATTTAAGCCCCAAATATCGATCCCACGGCGAAGGTTTAAATTTGAAATGATGAATTAACTAGGAAATTCACATAAAGTAAAACAAAATTACTGTCACTAATTTCAAATTCTTGAGATATTATTAGAACTAAATTATTTAACTACTAGTAAATCTGAAATGTAAAGTTTAAACAGTAACTACTAAACTATTAAACTATATTTATGTGATGAAGATTTCTTATGTGAAAAACCATCTTTCCCACTACAATGAGATTTTTGTAAAATGAGATGAGATAAATGATTTTAATATGTACTGTGTCAAACAGGAACGGTTTTAGTTCTCTACCCTGATACAGTGTTATAGAAAATCATTGGCTAATCTCAGGTTTAGTCCCAAAATCTGTGGCTAAGCTAGGAGGATACTGGCTCCCACTCCAGAGCTCCCACTTCCCTTCACCTGAAGGCTAACTCTCACTTTAGTTCTTAAACACTAAGACCGAATTAGAGATTTTAATCTATCACCCTAAAATCTCCAATTTTAAACCCAACAATGTATATTTCCCTATTATTTGCACATAATTCTATGAATGAAATTCTCCTTCATGAAATCAAATGCAATCTTAACTCTATTGTAGATTTCATACTCCATTTCCCGGATCATATGTTTCATAATAAATTTTAACAATTCAATTGGTCAGATTGAAAAGTAAATTAAGTTCAGAGTTAAAAAATCATCACAATTTATTTTATATTTTAACATTGGCACATCCATATTATCTCTTCATTTCACCATATCTCAGAGTAGGGAGAAAGACAAAGGAAACTACTCAGACTTCATGAGAAAGATACAACAAAACACAGATTTATAATACATAAAAAATTACATATAACACTAAAAAAGATAAACAACACTTATCTCAAACTCTTTCAGAAAGCAAATTCCTTGTAGTCTTTCCTAGGAAATGTAGGAAGAAGAAATCTCTCATTTTTCTCCTTCTCCAACACTCTTAGAGAAAGATTTACACTTAATCTCAACACAAAAACTCTAAATTCTTAAAAAAAATCACTAATAGACTCCAAAATGGTGGTGGAATGAAGATGGAAAAGTGTATGGTATGTAAGAGAATGAATTGAGGTGAGGAATGGCAAAAAAGGAGCCAGGAGGAGCCCCTTTTCTGATCAATTTCGGCCCTAAATAAATCCTAGAGTCGGTTCTACAATAGGTGCATCCAAAAACTCTTTAAAAAGTGTCCAAATTTGTCAAATCTTCTAGAAACAAGGCCTGAACCAACACTGGTGTCGTCGGCGACAGTGGCCCTCAATTTAATTTGTTGCTCTCTGTCAAACAGCTTCATCGACGCCCAATCTGGCACCGTCAGCACTTAACAAATTTTTAACTTCTCCATTTTGACTCCAAATTTCATCCTTTTTGCTTCCATTTTTCTCCAAGTCCTAAAATTCAACAACCTATAAGAAAACATTAAAAATACCTTCCATTAAAGTGCAATATCACCCAAAATGAGTATAAAATATGGGTCTAAAAATGCATATAATTTTGGTGCATCATTCCTCACCAGGAGGAGTCAGGATTGTTGGAGACCTATCCACTTATGCATGGGAGCATTTTCCATCCCTTAATGGATACTAATGGGTATGAAAGTATCTGCAAGATCACTACTACTTTACACTACTACTTTACCGACACCTCATGGACATGATGGGGAGAGGAAGAAGCCTGATCGTATCACACGCGTTCGTATGAAGGAAGAAATTTTAAAGGATGCTAGATCTGCCAGACGCTCCCAGAAATCAATCAAGGCCTTGCCTGCTTGCATTCTCATCTGGTTCCGCCTGAGGAGCAGAGTTGATACCACCATCAGATCTGCCAGACGCTCCCAAAAATCAACTAAAGCCTTGCCTGCTTGCATTCCCATCTGGTTCCGCCTGAGGAGCAGAGTTGATACCACCATTGTTACCACCGATTCTACTCTCACTAGACTCACAAGACGTCGACCAGTTAAGTCGTGGTTAGGTCCAAGAACTCTACCAACTATCGGTCACAAGGATGTTCTTAATGTTCTAAAGGATAAGACGAAGAGGCTACCCAGTATCGTATCTGGTCTGCATCATGGGGAGCATACTTCTTTTCGACATGTCAATGTCCCTACCAAGTCACTTTGTCTCAAGACATCACTGTCAAAGAAAATGGTATGGATACCCAATGTTATCGTACCGATACGATCGAAGAAGCCCGCAGGACAGGATTATGGCAGGGTCCAAAGTATCCGATATTTTTGTAGCAATTGCTAGCGAGATGGATGAGCAAGTGGAGGATGTCCAACAAAGTCCTCCAAATCTCAAGAGGATGCAAGAATCAATAATTAAAGAAAATGTTGAAAAGCTCAGGGTCGATATTTTTGAGTTAGCCCGAGAACATTGAGTTTCCATTGATGATGATAAAGATTTTGAATTTAATGATTACCTCAAGGAAGATTTTATGGATATCCATGTCATCGAGACCAGATCCACTGCATCTGTGCATGATGCTCAACCTCTCATCTAAGAGAACACCGTAGATGAGCTGCATAGGGTTGTTTTCTTAAGGGATGACCAAATCAGCCAAATGGAGAAAAGAATGGAAGAAAAGGTTGCTTCCATGACCGCCATGGCCACAGTTCAAGGACAATCTCAACCACCACAGTTAGCCTCTCCACAGTTAGCCTCAGTTAGCCTCTCCAGAAGTCAATCAACCAGAGATTATACATATCACAGATGAAATGAGGGAAGTCACCTCAAAAAATAGAGATGAGCAACAAAAGAAAGAATCTCCATCAAGTGTCATGCCAAAAAATGAATTTAAGCAAATGTTCCAGCAATTTCGGGGGGCCTTAATGCAATCTAAGGGTGGTGCATTGATTTTGAAGGGTAGACCTTACCCAGAGGAGTTTGATAACGTACCCTACCCTAAGGGTTTTGTTTTTTGTCACCAAACTTTAAGATATTTGATAGAACTGGAAATCCCAAATAGCATATAGCACATTCTCAAGTCAATTGTGGTAATACTAGAGGTAACGAAGCTTTGCTCTTCTGACAGTTTGTCAGTAGCCTGTCAGGAATCCTTTTGATTGGTATGTCAAATTATCCAACGGATCATTTAAGGCATTTACCGAGCTAGAAAAGTTGTTTGTAAAAAGATTTGTCGATACGCAACATCATGTGTCTATTAGAGATTTCATAGTAGAGCAGCAAAAGCCCAACTAGACTTTAGTGGACTACATTTTGAGGTAGAGAAACCTTAGCATGAAATGTGAACCTCAGCTACAGGAACATCATGTGATTGATATTTTACTCAAGAGCATCCCTGGGTCAGTAGCTTTCATGCTCAAGGAACTCACTATTAAATCCCTTGAGAAGCTACTCAGCAATGCAAGCAATCTTCAAGAATAAGTGAACAATATGGATTCTCATGAGAAGCCTGAGAAGTCTAAGAAGACCAGAGTATTTGAAAAGAAGTCCGGAACAGTGACAACAATCAATAAAGGAAAACAACTAATGAAGATACATGCAAAAAATTCTCGCCAGTCATCATCGCAGCATGCTCAATAACAAACACAACAGTATGGCCAGTCTAGCCAGCAAGAGCTGACCACCTCAGGGAGGATCATACCGAGCAGAGAATAAGAAAATGTCCATTGAGGAAGGTAGGAAAGTGGTGTATGGTGGAGTATTCCTTCAAAGACAAAGCAGTATCCAAAATGCTCAAATGTCTGATGAGAAAGCCTGAGTTCAGATTACTATATCCGAAGAAACCGAAGAGGTCAACAAGAAGGATCAACCTAAGAATTGCCCGTACCACAGGTTGTTGGGACATACTATGGAAGACTGTTTTGTCTTCAAGGATTGGCTCGAGAAGAATCTTCCCGTATAACAATCCCAAAAGAATATTTAAAAGAACCTGAAAAAGATTCCATAAATATGATTTCGGCTGAGCCATTCTCTCCGATTAACCCAGATACTGGAAACGATGGATGGAGTACAACTTGGAACAAACTCAAGAGAATATTGAACCAAATCCAGTCTGCTTCAAGGTAAGCTTCCGTTCAAAGTCTTCAGCCTGTCAAGTTCGAGATGAAGATTTCACCCTAAGATCCATCATCGTCAAGTAAGAAGAAGAAGAAGAAGAAGAACACCACCACGAAGACTGATAGCATGGGGGGTAGGATAGGGGTTGCCTCTACTAGATTAGTTGTCTTGGATTCGGGGAAGAATATCCTCGAACCCCTAACCTTGTATGATTATCTTTCTACCCCTTCAGGGTCTTATGAATATAATGATTATGATTTCGGCTACGTTTTAACTATTTTTGGTGATAACGTAATCAATTTTGACCAATCTAACTTCGATCTCAATTCCCGAAATGATCCTTAAATCCTAATTGAGTCCGATAAAATCGTTAACAAGATCGAAGGAGACATCAACAATACCACTTACGACAGTGTCGGGAGTGAGGAACAAATTCTTGAGAGCCATGGTTCACCACTTGCCATCAACTTACATCTGTCCGATAAAGAAGAAACATCAGAGATTTGACAATGATATCTTAGGAAGAAGAAATTACATAAGTAAACTTAAGGAGCGGGAGAGTATTACCCCCGAGAACAGCTCCGGCAGATAAAGGCAAGCAATTAGCTACCTCCACCTCCGCTAGTGGAAGAAACACATAATCAAGAGAAAATTGGAGGATCATACAAAGGCAATTACAGCGTGCTAGCTCATCTTAGGAAGCTGTCAGCCAAATTAAGCATCTACGATGCTCTAATCCTATCAAAGAAGATGAGAGTCTCTGGTTACAGCTTTGCTTGACCTATAGATTTACTTAGCCCAGTTGGCCAGCACATCCTCAAATGAAGTTTGCTCATTGAAAGGCCAGTCTAGGGTAACCTTCATAGATTAAGACTTGTTGCTCGGTACCGCCAACCATAACTGTCCACTCTATATCTCCGTTAACATCGACAGATTTATGTTGTCCAGAGTGTTGTTTGACCCAAGTGTGTCGATTAATCTAATGAACCTATGGTCGTTAGCCTACTTGGAAATCAACGCTCAAAAGTTCTCAATTGACAAAATAATGTTAAGAGGATTTAACCAAAAGGATGAGAGAGCTCTAGGGTCAATAAAGTTATCAATGAGGATTGGTGACTTAGCAACAACTACAAAATTCCACATCATTCGAGATCTCTTTTAACGCTCTACTAAGTTGATCATGGATTCATGAACACAACATGGTTCTGTCATCTCTACACCAATGCATTAAGTACTATAAGGAAGGACAAGAACATTGCATCAAGGGAGATTTACAGCCGTTTTTAGTCCATGAAGTTGGCATTCATGAAGATGTCGCCTACTACGTGGCTCCAAAGAAAATTATCTTCTCTCGTGAAATTGTGACAATAAGAGTAAAGGTTCAGAAGAATTACAATGGCAAGACCATTCAACTCCGCTTCAGCGATCTTCCACCACCCTTTTGTAACAAGTTGGTGGGAGTTCATTTAGTTCTCGCACCCGAGGTCGAGGCCGAGGATGTGGACGAGGAAGAACCAAAATCATCGTTGAGCGGACTAGGCCAACCATCAATATTGATGATGAAGAAAGTTCTGAATAAGAAATAATAATGATAAAACAGAAAAAACCTCAACACGAGATATCCTTAGAAGATATGGAGAAAATTGAATATGAAATAATTTATGATCGGATAAACCACTATGTGAACGCCATGACTCTTACCATGATTCTTCCTCAAAAAGTCGAGAGTTTAGAGGTCAAGGAAGTTTGTAGCATTGGTTTGAATCCGATCATGTTTTATCGTGTTTCTACTTCTATTAATCTTGAAAATCATGTAAATTTGGATAAGGATTCTAATGAATTAATAGAATTGTCTTTTGGTTACTTTTCTCCTTATGTACAAACTCCTTATGTACAAAAATTCAAAAATTAATTGAACAGGGACATTTGCCAAAACGAATGTCAAAAGATAAATTACAGCTTTTTGAAAAATTATAGGATGTTAAAAGTCAAACTCCCAATTCAAAAGAGGGTCTCAGATTTGGTACAGTCGGACCCGTTGATGATTCAAAATTTTGCATGGTTGTTACTAGCAGATCAAAAGAGGATTGCCTTGATGTGGAGGATGACTCTACTGATCAGCTAATAGAAAATGCTCCGCCAAAATTTGAAGAAGAAATCAAATCAACTGCTGATGAATTGAAGGAAATTAACCTCGGGACAGAGGAGCAGCCCCGACCTACATTTATAAGTTCTCTAGTTAATGATGAAGAATCTTTAGAATTGATCAAACTATTAACAGAATTCAAAGACTGCTTCACATGGAGTTATGATGAAATGACAGGATTGTCAGCAGAGCTTGCGGTACATAAACTCGTGGTGGACAAAGATATGACCCCAATAAAAATGAGCCCCAAGAAGAATGTGCGTCAAAATAGAGCAGAAAGTCATTACTGAGGTGAAGAAGTTAATACATGCTAACTTTGTAAGAGAAGAGTAATACCCCACGTGGTTAGCTAACATTGTACCTGGTAAGAAGAAAAATGGACAAATTTGTGTATGTGTCGACTTCAGGAATTTGAACAAAATGTGTCCAAAGGATGAATTTTTGTTGCCAATACCAGATATGATGGTGGATATCTCTTCGATACAGGAAATTTTCTCCTTCATGGATGGATCATTGGGGTACAAACCAAATCAAGGTGTCTCCCGAGGATGCAACCCTTACAACATTTAGAATGTAGATTGGAATTTTTTGCTACACAATGATGTTTTTGGGGTTGAAGAATGTTGGAGCAACATACCAATGAGCTATGACAAAGATTTCTTATGATCTCATTCACAACCAAGTGGAATGCTACATGGATGATTTGGTCATTAAAAGTAATAAAAGTAA
>NW_018164930.1:91121-93324 GCF_001263595.1 Phalaenopsis equestris
TAAACAAAAAATAGACCATTTGTATGATTTGAGGATCGTGTTTGAAAGGTGACCTTAAAATGACCTTAAGATGAATCCCTTAAAGTGTGCCTTTGGCGTTACCTCATGGAAATTTTTAGGCTTCGTTGTCCGTCATCGGAGGATCGAGATCGACTCGGATAAGATTAAAGTTATCTTAGAAATGTCTCCTCCCAAAACCTTGAAATAACTGCGTTCCTTCCAAGGGAAGTTGGCATATTTGAGACGCTTTATTTCTAATCTCTCAGGTAGGTGTCAGCCCTTCTCGGCATTAATTAAATTAAAAAGGATGTCAAATTTTTTTGGGAAGAGAAATGCTAGCGGGCCTTGGAGGATGTTAAGAAATACTTAATGACACCTCCTGTTTTGGCAGCCCCTATCCCAGAAAAACTGTTGATACTTTATACTGCGGCCTTAAATGACTCTCTTGGAGCCATTTTAGCCCAAATCAATGACGAGGGTAAAGAAAATGCACTCTACTACTTTAGTTGTTGTATAATACCGACGGAGATAAGGTATTTGTATATTGAGAAGCATTTTCTAGCATTAATTTCTGCCCCCCCCCCCCCCCACCCCCGAAACTACATGCCCCATAAGCTCAGACATTACATGCTTTCTCATAAAATTACCATAATCTCCAAAGTTGATCCGTTGGAATATTTGATGACTCGACCAAAAGTCTCTGGACTTCTAGCCAGATGGTCGATGATTTTTTTGCAATTTGATATAACTTTTGTTCCCCTCCGTTCTATTAAGGGACAAATTTTAGTAGATTTTCTTGTTGCACACCCACTTCCAGCTGGATCCCTTCTTAATGACGAATTACCAGATGAGCAAGTATTATAGTTAGAATTCTCCAATGTGTAAGGCTGGGAGATGTACTTTGATGGAGCTTTGTCAGCCAAAAAAGACAAAGGATTAGGCACAGTTATACCAGGCAAAGCAAGTTATACCAGGATACCAGGCAAAGCAGGGATTGGTTTGATCTTTATCATGCCAGATAAGGGTATGCTGAGGTTCTCATACCACCGGACAGAGTCATGCACAAACAACGAAGCAGAGCATGAAGCCTTAATCACCGAATTGGAGTTAGCAATCTTAATGAATATAATGGATATTGTCATCTATGGCGACTCTCAACTCATCATCCAGCAAGTCACCGGACAGTATAAGATTTTAAATCCAAGGTTAACAAAATACCATCAGTACGGGATGAAGCTACTGGAGCAGATTCCTAGTGTAACTTTTGACCGGATTCCTCGGGGAGATAATGCCCATGTTGATGCTCTAGCAAAACTTGTAAAAGAATTAGCTAAAAGAATTAGCATGTAAAAGAATTAGCATGTCCCCCGGAGGATTCAATTAACATTATGGTACAAGGAAGAGAGGGTTTGTCTCAAATCAACCTCAAAAATCTACACAAGCTCAGAAAAGAAGAAAAAATGATGATTGTGATTACTGATATCAACGAAGATTGTCATAAGTCATTAAAGAATATTTGCAAACTGAAAAGCTTTTAGAGGACAAGTCAGCAGCACATCACATTACAAGAAGGGCTATGTCATATGTTCTAATTAGTGATGTCGTCTACAAAATATTATGTGATCAGATGTGGCTGCGATGTCTAAGCAGATCCAAAGCACAAAATATTGTCAAAGAAGTACATGTCGGATTATGTAGCACTCACCAGTCAGAGCCAAAGATGAAATGAAGTTTAAGAGACTCAGATATTATTGGTCAGCAATGATGTCCGACTGCATGGATACAACCAGAAGATTTCAGCAGTGCCAAGTGCATGGGCCAACCTCCGAATGTGCTACACCCAACTATTGCCTCGTGGCCATTTGAGTTTTGGGGCACGGACATAATAGTTCTGATAGACCCTCCCTCTTCCAAAGGACACAGATTTATACTTGCTGCTATAAATTATTTTTCCAAATGGGCAAAGGCAGTGTCATTATGAGAGGTCACAACACAGCACGTCCTTCAGTTCTTCAAAAGCTAAGTCTTCTATCGTTTTGGAGTTCCACGCAGAATAATCTCTGACAATGGGACAGCCTTCAAAAGCACAAAAATAAACAATTTCGTCAAACAGCATGGGATAGACTGGAGGTACCCTACAATTTACTATCCCATGGCAAATGGATTGGCCGAGGCCTTCAACAAAACACTGGTACAGATTTTG
>NW_018164930.1:93427-154179 GCF_001263595.1 Phalaenopsis equestris
TGTACGGGTCTGAGGCCGTCCTATCACTAGAAGTCCAGAAGCCATCTCTCAGTCGCTGTCGTCAATCAGCTTACAATAGAAGAAAGTGCAAAACTCAGACTTGAAGAATTGGAAAGTCTTAAAGGCAAATGACTAGAAGCACAATGGCATTTGGAACTTTACCAGGTGAAGATGGTATAAGCTCATGACAAATTGGTCCGCCCAAGGACATTCAAAATTGGGGATCTCGTACTTGTGCTCAAAAGGCCTATAGTTGCACACTGCAAGATAGGTGGAAATTTTGAGCCAACTTGTGAATGACCATTTGTCGTAGAAATGGTCTACGAAGGAGGAGCCTACCAGCTAGTGGATTTTCGGGGTGAAAGACCCATGTTGCCAATCAACGGATGATACTTGAAGACATATTATACAAGTTGACATTGCCTAAATTTAAATTTTGAAATTTTCATTATTCTAGGGTTATTTGTTTGGCCAAACTTCTGTGACCGAGTCCAAAAATTTTTGTAATAAAATTAACCTCAATAAAATGAAAACTTTTGAAGTTACATACTTTGATTTTCTTCTTTCTACTTTTAAGTTTAATATTTTACTAGATTAAGCAAAATATAAATAAATAATTTTCTCACTAATATAACATAAAATTTTGTTTAATAAGCACTTTGTTTTGTTCTTGTTCTTGCTAAATTTCAGCATGCTGATGTTATTTCTGTCGTTTGCAGAGAGACTGTCAGAACGGAGGCTGATTTTTGCTTTTAAAAATGGCTGGAACCTCGCACTTAACAAAGAAAGGGCACCACAAGGTGGCACCATAGACTTTGACATGGACTTGACATGGACTTCAGACAAGGTGGCACCATAGACTTTGACATGGACTTCAGTCAAGTCGACATGGACTATGAGGGTCCCCTAATGGATGTGGTTAGAAATCAGGAAAAACAAGCACTACCATCACTGATAAAGATCAGCACCACAGAGAATTTCTCACTATAAGGGAAGAAAGTGATAATACAACAAGCTCTAATCGAGGGGACTAGACTCCTGCCGCCTATGCTAACTGCACCAACTAGAGGCCTAGTCACTGCTAATGACGAAAAACTGTCAGATGCACCACTACAAAGAACTCAAAGCAGAAACGCCAATTGTCAAAAACATAGAGCTTTCTTGCTTGAAGAAAGAAGACGCCATACGGAGACAAAAAATTTTCTTACACTTATTCCTGAGGGGAAAATCTACGATCTAGACATGAGAGAGACCTCTTCCAGCTTGCCTACCACAGAGGATGAGTCGGAGTTCGCTACAGAGTCGGAGGTACCAGGAGCTTCAGATGATCTTTGTACGGGTTGCCCGACATGCAATGCCAAGATTCCTACACGGACACCAGCTACAGGGAAGTTTGTGGAATGCCTAGACTGTAATGTCCTCCACCTAGAGCATTACAGTAGTCTGGAGGAGTACACGTCCACCCATGATAGATTTCAGAGCACTGATCACCCGATGTAGGAGTCATATATTTTGTTGGATATAGAGACAACACCAGCATGGATTCCTGCTAATATTGAAATGAGGGAGTGCCCTCGATAGTTGTTGTTGATCACCATGGCAGAATTTGATAAATTGATTAAAGTAGAAAAGGGAGTTTGAATTTTATGAAGAAGTTCAGGGAAGATTCATCAACATACTAGAAGGCTTAGAGTTGTACACCAAAGACTTCTCCGAAAGTGACGAAAGAAGTATTCTTGACTGCATCATTAATGTAAGAGATAGGGGTCGAGCAAGCCTTCTTATGGGAAGAACCTATTCTGAGCCATCAAAATGGATGAGTGAAAAGAGCAGGATTACCATACAATGTGGCTGTTGTTACAACTTCACTAAAAACAGACAAGGAAATTCCTCAGGGATTTTGAGACACGATGAGGTGGACCCGTTACCTCCCATGATAAAATGGATGATCAAGAGAATGGTCCGATGGAGCATACTTCCAGCTGATTGGATTCCCAACAGTTGTATCATCAATATTTACGATGAAGACGACTACATTCCCACACATATAGACCATCATGATTTTGTGAGATCTTTTTGCATAGTCTCTTTCATGAGCAGAAGCAACACTTTATTTGAGAATGAAATAGATGTCATTGGACCCGGCGAGTTCACAGGATCTGTGGAGATTCCACTACCAGTGGGTTCAGTGCTTGTTCTTAAAGGAAATGGAGGAGACATCACCAAACATTGCATATCTGGGGTACAACACCGCAAGGTGTCTGTAACTTTCCGAAGAATGGATGACAACAAAATTCCATATGGATTTCGGTCAGACTCGGAGTTGGAAGAGCTACTGCCTTTCGAGCTATGAGAGGGTTGCACCTCTAAGCACATGCAAAGGGAACTCTTGTCCTGGAGCGTGGCTTATTAAGTCAGCTCGATCAGAAGCCCACTCCACCGAAGATGGACACTCAGGAGACAACTTTTTGTACTGCATTTTGACATAGCAGATATGATGACATATGTATCATATGTGCTCAGCTTGTGATATGTACCCAACATGAGATATTATTCATATGTAGTTTGATGCATTTAACATATTATACCTTTTGAGGCTTTGTCTTGTACTCAATCTGTAACACTTTTTGAAGCATATTAATCAAATCTCTTTTAAAATTTTTGTTTGTTTGTTCAATTGCCTTTTTGTAAGATGGATAAAAGTCACGGAACAATACGTTGGTTCCAAGCTATAATAAACAAAGAACAAAATAATACAAACTTGATAATAATAAAATTCAAACAAAATATTTTTTAAAAAAATCAACCAACAAAAAAAATTGAATTTTGAATATGTATTTTGATAATTAAATATGATAAAATAAATAAGAAAAGAAAATAAATTTGTTGAGTTGATTCTCTCAATTTTGAGGTTTCTTACTCTTTGCTCGCACAGCATGATTGTCCTTGTCTACACTAATTCTCTTCACAATACCCGCAGAATTTCATATTCTGCACAAAACCTTACAAAATTCCACATATTTTTGTCACCAATGTCATCCTTTTCACATGAAACACATTTATGAGCTCAACACCACAAACTTCCTGCACTACATTCGAGTTGTTCTCGGAGCCAGTACTGAAACGCTAGTTTCCTTTCCACTACTTCCTAGGTTGGATATAGGCCACGGAGCTTTCCTTACAAATATATTGACAGCTCTCTATCACCTTTTTTGTCAGATTTGAGGCATCGAGCTTCCCTTCCTAATGGAACACACATCTTCGAGATTGGTGTAATACCCGTAATACCCCCTTGAATGGGACATTGAATGGGACACGGCATCTAATTCCTTACATACATCTTTGAGATTAGTGTAAGCCCCACTGGAATGGGACACAACATCCAATTCTCTACACACATCTTCGAGATTGGTGTAAGACCCACTTGAATGGGACACGGCATCCAATTCTCTACACACATCTTCGATATTGGTGTAAGACCCCCTTTAATGGGACACAGCATCCAATTCTCTACATACATCTTTGAGATTGGTATAAGACCCCCTTGAAAGGGACATGGCATCCAATTCTCAACACACCTATTTGAGAATGGTATAAGACCCCCTTGAATGGGACACAACATACAATTCTCTACACACATCTGACCCCCTTTAATGGGACACGACATCCAATTCTCTGCACATATCTTCGAGATTGGTATAAGAACCCCTTGAGTGGGACATAACATCCAATTCTCTACACAAATCTTCAAGATTGGCATAAGACCCCCTTAAATGGGACACGACATCCAATTCTCTACACATATCTTTGAGATTGGCAGAAGACCCCCTTAAATGGGACACGACATCCAATTCTCTGCACATATCTTCGAGATTGGTATAAGAACCCCTTGCCCCTTAAATGGAACATGGCATGCTACTCCCAATCTTTCAGGTCGGTACATAAATTTCTACTCTTTTTTTGAGATTGATACCTAAATTTCAATTCCCATCTCGGGGTTAGCACCTAAATACTGATTCTCATCCTCTGAAAACATTTGAAACTTAATAATTTCAAGCTCACTCTCCAATCCCCAGTGAGAGTTCCTACTCCTTGATTTCAATCAGATATGCACATGTTAATTCCCCAACGGGAACAACAAGCACTCAAATTCTACACTCCTTCTATGTCTGTTCACTTAGGATTCTGTATTGGTTTTGTTGATCTTGTCGGTCAATGCCAATATGCGCGGTGTGCTTGCCCATCATACGACACCTATTGGGGGTCCATTTGTTGAACTCACCTTTGGTTGAGGTTTAGTTTTCCCACTTTAGTAGCCTAGGGTCTAGCTATAGGACTTTTCTGTTGACTATTCCTAGAAAACTAGAAAGGAACCCTCACCATTAGAAAATCTAAACTCTTTCTTGCTCAACTTGAAGTTCCACATATTGTTTCCAACCACTAGCACTTATGGGGGATCTCAAGAAGAGTCCCTATAGGACTGCTTGACCTTAAGTTTGACTCTGGGTGTTGGTCTGGAGCTTGTTCACTCACTATACTCACTATCACCCATAATCACTCACAAGCCTAAAACCCAAAATTGTTGACTTTGATCCCTTAATCTTTTGGGAGACTCATGTAGATGGTCCCCTAGACCCACTAGCCCTAGGCTAGGGTTTAGCTAAGACCAGTACATAGAAGACCCAAATGAGGATTTCATTGGTCCATAGCTCATATAGGGTGGTTGGCACCCCAATTCTACTAAAATGTCCAACTTGGCATTTTGCCCCTAAATACACCCAAATTACCTAAATGCCCTTAGAACCCCAAATTCAGCCAAAAGCCTCAAATTCACCCAAAATACCCTAATTTGTTCAAAAATCATTTCAAACCAATTCAAAATAACCAAATTACCTAAAACCACCCAAAAATTCTAAATTACCAAAATACCCCCAAATTTGCCAAAATTACAAAAATACCCTTGGCACCCCAAACTTTCCCAAAACCTCCAAAATCACTTCAAATGTCTCCAAAAATAATTTCAACCCTTCAATTGAACCTAATTTTCAACCCTTCAAAATAATTTCAACCCTTCAATTGAACCTAATTTGGCCAATTTATCCATTTTGACCAAACCCCCATATTGCCTTTAAAGGCCTAATTTCCCCAAATTCACCTCAAATGCCCATCAATTTTGCCCCAATTTCTACCCATCAATTGCCCATCAATTTTGCCCCAATTTCTATCAATTTCAATTCTGAACTCAAATTCATCTTTCATTTGATCAATCAAAACCAAATCCAAGCCTAATTGGCCCATGCTTTGAGCTTAATTTTGATCTAAGTCAAACCCCCTATTTTAGCCCTATGACTTAATCTTACTTAATTGAACCCCATAGTCTAATCAATTTGCCCAATTTGAATCCCAAATTCTTCCTGAAAATCATACACATCAAATTGGAGCTTCAATTGGCCTTGTTCAAGCCTCAATTTCACACAATTTTAACCCACATTCAAAATCCCCAAATTTGCCTCAATTTGGTTGTCTCCAAATTCCACCAAATTGGATGCCCTAACCCCAAAATTCGCACCTAATTTATGTTGAAAACTCTTTATTATATTCCTATAGACCATTTTCAACCATCAATTTGGACTTATCCCAACCTAAACCCAAGTCTAGTCCAACATAAACCCAAGTCTAGTCCAACATCCTAAACCCAAGTCTAGTCCAACATGCCCAATTTCACAAAAATCCCAAAATCCTTCAAATTGAGCTTCCATCTGAATTTAAAATTATTTTAATCCTGCACCAAAAATCTTCATGACAATCATTTACACAATGTTGATCAATCAATTGAGCTCAAAGTCATGGCTAGCCTAACCCAACCTAACTTTTAGCCATGTTGACCCAAATTGGACCCATGCACCAAAATTGACGTAGCCATCCTAAAGTCACCAAATTACCAAATTAAGGTTTTAAGGTTTCCACAGCTACTTAGCACACCTTATTGACCAGGCTAAACCACCTTAAACCACCCAAGTGAGCTATAGACAAATGGTCAATTGATTTAAGGGAACTTAACCATATTTAGGCCTCATTTGAAAATACTTTGCCATCATCTCTTGTCATTGGGAGTAAATCATAATTAACCCTCCCCTGACCTCCCAGAGATAAGAAGTGACTGAACCCTGGCCAACCACCTCCTCAGCTAATGACAATAGCCACCCAAAGGAGCCCCCATTGGCCAAAACTCAAAATAAAACTCACCTCAGCTGGCCAAGTCTGATTGGTCACTAGTTCTCTCCATCCCTCCACCTAAGCATAAATTGGCACCCACCAGTTGACCCTGGTGGCTAGCCCAAGCCTTTCAATTTAATCAGCCCCCTCCATGGCCAAAGAAGAGCTAACCAAAATCCTTGGGGAAGCTCAGTCAAAATCTAACCAGAGACTCTCCAAGCATTCCTAAGCTCAATCCAACCATCTTCCCCCTCTGGTTCTCTTTGTGAGAGTTCAATTTTGAGCTCAAAATCAGGTTGAAACTAGGACATTCTTCCCCACACCTGCACATTACACCAAACTTCAATTAACTATGCACGCACCATCCCCACAGTGAGAGAAGTTGATCCCCCTCAAAAGCCCCCTCTCAAACAGCCTCTAACCTAGCTCTAGACCAACACCTAAAATCGAGTTTGATCGAAATCATACCTAGACAATTCACCAAGGCTTAGGACTTCATCCGGAGGTTTTTTGGGTCCAATCAAAGCTACCACAACCATCTAATTGAGGCCTCCTCTCTAAGATAAAGGTATTGAGCTTCAACCCTAGCCTGAGCTTATTTTTATTCTCCATACGTATTTACTGTATTTTATATCATATAAGCCGTATAGATATGCTCGTCTCGAGTTTATGAAGGTTTAGGAACAAACCTCATGTGATTTGGTTGAGTCTAGACCAAGATCTTAAGATTTTAGTGTCAACGGCTCATGGGTTAGGTCACTTGAGGACGATAACAGAGAGTCGTCTGAACGCACGTGTATCCCATGGACGGAGGAGATCAAGTCGGACAAGCTCTTGGTGCATAAAATGTGGTCCGCGTGGTAGCTGAGGGGGATGGCAGCGTCAAATGGCAGAGTGTCATGTGTTCTTTCTGAGTTGCCTAGGATCCAGTTAGCGTCGCGCTGGATAAGTAGAAAAATAGGGATTTTTGAATTATTTAAACACCTAAACTTCAAAAATTTATATCTTTTTATAGAAAAATTATAAAAATAAAAGAAAAGTACCCTCTTGCTCAGTGAACAGAGGAGAATAATTTGGACTAAAAATAAAAATTATTTGTCAAACATATGATTTTTAATGGATTAAATACCCTCTCTGGTATTTTAATTCTGTATTTTAATTCTCCATGTCTCTGGTATTTTAATTCTCCATGATTAAATACAGCTCACCATGACTTGAAATTTTTAAGGTTCATTCCAACTTATAGAGGGGATGTCCTCTGATTTTTTGAGGTCAGAGGGCATCTTTATGCTTGTAGCCCTAATTTTCAAACTAAGGAGACCATTTTTGGCTTATTTTAATTATATAAAATAAAATATCACCTGAAAAATTATAGGAATAATTTTAGTAGGTTTCTTGTGGTCAGAAAAGTCTAGAAAAAATATCTTGTTGTTTTGAATTATCTTATGAATTTTTATATTTAATTAAATCTAAATATCTTGTATTAACTCATGTAAATTAAATACTTATCAAAAATTGACAAAATCAATCCCACATTGTTCATAAAAATTATGTCTATCCACTGTAAAAATTTGAAAATTATTTGACTAAGTAAAATTATTTGGAAAATTATTTGACTAAGTCCAAGCACCAAAGTTGATTTTCTAAACGATCTACTATTTTTGTACAAAAATAAATATAATAAATTAAATACACTTGGGAAATTTTTGAAAAGTGGTTTTCTGAGTTTCTTGTGATCAGGGGCACTTAGAAAAAATAAAAGTTATTTTTTGGTAAAGTACTTGATTTTTTAGCTTCATTTTGGATTTAAAATAATTAAAAATAATTAAAAATCCTAAAAATATCAAAAATATTTCAAAATGTGCTTAATTTCCCTCTGATCACTTGGGACTCATTAAAATATTTTTCCTAATTTTTCTTAACTTAAAAATAAATTTTAAAGGCTTAAAATTGGATTTTCCTTACTTTCCCATTAAAATAATTATAATAATTATCATGAAATTTTGTCTAAGTATTTCTCTGACCTAAGGAAACCTCTAATAACTTTCTCATGAATAAAAATTTTATTTTAGAAAATTAAATACATTAATTTCTAAAATTCCTATTTTCCAAATTTAAATAAATAATTGAATTAAATTTATAGAGGTCCACATATTCTTCTCTAAACATTGTAGTTACCTCATGGACATGACACTCTAAACACTCATAGTCATTTGAGTTATGTTTAAAGAGTTATGAGGTGAAGTGCCCCAAGGGCAAAGTGGTAATTTCAGACTTTGGTACCTTAATCAAAACTTAGGATTAACCAAGGAAAAATGGGTAATTTTGATCTTAATAAGTATGTTTGGATGATTGAAATACAATAGGATTAAAAGGTAGAAACCCACTCACCACCCTTGCACAACATCAACAAAATCATAATCCTCCTAATTTTCATGACTCGGAAGTCAACTAAGCTCAAATCATTCTTAAGTAATAGGCTTAAGTCGAAAAGATGATGGTTTACTTTTCTTAAGCCCAAAGTTGAGGATGATTTGACCATTTCATAAGAATACATATCACTTGAAGGAAAATTTTGATAATCACCATTCCACTTATCATGATTATTAAAGGCTTAGTAGTGACCTAGGTTCGATGCCTAAACTCAATTAATTGGATTTAAAAGATAACATAATTGGTGGTTAACATCATTTAAAACTATAAGCCTGACCTTGGGCACTATAATCTTAAATAACTTAGAATTTCCTTAGGGGCACCCACTCCCATAACTTTTAAATGAAACATCAATAGATTAATCAGACTTCATATCCTTGGGATAATTAAATTGCTAAGTTTCACTGAGCGACGGGGTAGTCAGACGGGGTAGTCACACTCTACACACTCTAGCCTCGGATGATTAATGGAACAATATGATAAGTCAAAAATGAATGCAAAATATTTCAAGAGATCTTCATAGTGATCTAGGATCATGCCTCAAGCATTTTACAATTTATTGGACATTCTGAAGGGCAAATTGGTACTAGAACGAGGGAAACATAGGATCCTAACTGGTTTCGCTCTAATCAACTTTAAAATGCCCCATAATATTTAAGTGGTCATAACCATAACGACATTTGATTTGACATTATAACCTGACACACTAGAAAATTTGAACTTTTCATGGTGAGGAGCTTGAAGCTAACATTGTAGGAAATATGGTCATCTTCAACAGTAAGAAAATCTACAACAACACATCTTTTCTTACATATAAACAACAATCCATAGGATTTCGAGGTTGTTTGCTTATGCAACATAAATCCTCAACTTCTCTTTAGGCTTTTATATAGCCTTGTTGTACAATATGAGCCTTAACTCGTCTTAGGATTCATAGGTTGTCGTTCGTTACGACCTAAACCCTCACATCTTCTAGGCTATTTGTGTGATTGTTGCACATGAATGTAAGCCCTAAACAAATAAAATTGGCAGGATGAAACATTTAAATATTTCTCCTCTAAACTGAAGTCAATCCATAATATAGACTGGGAAGTCACCGAGGTTCTCCTTCGGATCTATGACATCCCCTAGTTCTTCCTCTTTTGGACTCTACAATAAAATGTTCCAAGTTGAGTCATTCCCCTTTCACACCTTTTTGTCCGATCTTGTTGAAAATTCCTATCCTTTTGACCTCCTTGACGATAATATTCCCTAATTTTTTATGAGATTTTTCTTAGGCGACTTTGGTTATCTAAGATATAATTAACTATAGGGGATTGCCCCTTTAGGAATTATAGGAAGCTTTTCTGAACCCAGGTTAACATAAACCCTATTTAATTCTTCATATTAAATAGGGGAACTTGTCGGCAAATAAAATGGTTTTGCAAACCAAACGAATGTCATATATCTCTTATTTTATTTGATCGAGTCTCATCCTCAAGTCTTTTGTTTATCCTTTGGGATAGATATAGGGTTTGTGGTATAGTGTTCTTTCATTTAAACTATGAAAAATATGGGGTCGGTTTGATTTCATATTTTTTTAAAAACTATATATATATATAACACCTTTCCGAAGCGGGAGGCGGGATTCCGATTTCGGCGGCCGATAGCTTCCAACGGGCAACTCCTCCAACCAAAATAGAGCTGACAGTCACTAAAGGCTAGTGTCCAAGCCTAAAGAAATCTAGGGTTAAAAATGTAATTTTAGTTTTACAATTTTGACCCTAGAGATGAAATGTCATTTTTAAATTTGTAAATGATTAAAAATTTGTTATTTTAGAGTTTTTAAAATGGCACTCTAAATTTTCTAACCATTTTTTATTTTAATTTCTAATTTCTTTAATTTTTATACTTATTTTAAAGATAATTACAATAGTATGATAGAAATTGAGAAATTGAGTCATAGAGAGTATTTCTATTGAAAAAATTATAGAAGATTCTTGAGGACATAAAGATAATACCCTAAAAATTTCAAATTTTTAAAAATTTTAAATAGTTTTTAATAATTAAATTACTCCAGGGAGTAATTAATTAATTGAAAATTAAATATAATTAATTAAATTCTGATTTTATGTCCAAAATATCCTACTCATTGTCCCGAGTTCAGAGGTATTTTTATTATATTTTTGTGATTTTTATTCGTCAACATAAGCATTTTTTATTGTTTTAAGGTTTTTTTAGGATTTAATTAAATCCAAACCATTTACACAAGGTCGTGTGTCCTTAGATATGTCGAAACGTGGTTGATCCACTGTGGGGTTCAAAACAGCGGATTAGTTGGGATTAAATCAGAACCATCTGTTTCCAAACACGAAAATGGATGGCATCCGTGCATCTCCCTCATCTGCCTTAAACCTACAAATCGTCCTTGATCTAGGGACAATTTCTCACTCGATTCTCCATAAAATTGAGTGGAACTTGTTCCTAGAGCTTCATCTGGAGATGACGAATCCATCTAGATGGTGATGCATGGGTTGTGAAATTGTTCATTTCACAAAGTATCAAACCCTAGCACGATTTGAGTTCAAAGAGACATACCTTGGCCTGAGTTGATGAAACATCAATTAAATTGGTTTTGTAGCTTCGCCTTGACCTCAGAGAGCTTACTCCAACTCAATTTGAGGTAAAATTAGGGATATGGATGAATTCGATCAAGAGGGGTAACCGTTTGGACTTGAGGTGGGTTAGAGCCTATGGGAATGGCCAATTTTGAGTGGAATCTCCCTTGTGAGGTTCAGGGATGGTTTTGGAATGATCAATTCAAAGTTTTGAGAAGTTTCATGTCAACCCAAAAACTTGTTCTATTTTTGGGAGGAGAAATTGGAGAGGGTTGATGGGTTTTAGAGCTCAATTTTGCATGGACTCAACTCCTTAGGGGATGGGGAAGAGTTTTTGTCTTGGGTGGTTCAGAGCATAATGGTTGTAGCTTGTCTATTTCTCCTTTTCGGGCCTCTCAGGTTAGGCTCTATTTATAGCCATGGGAGTGTCATGGGTGAGCCTAGGCTGGTTTGGGTTCACTTGGGTTGGGGGAGTTGCAAACCATGTCAATGATGTCTTAAGGATCAAATTTTGGCTGGGAGATAAGCATTCTTGAACTTTCCAAGTCTAACCCTTGTTGGGTTCACCTATGGTGAAAATTTTATTCAAATCTTGGCTTGCCTCCATTGGTCCATTTATGAGGTGAATAAGATTGGTTAAGGCTTGCTAAATTAACCTCCCCTACATAAATTTTACAAGTCATGTAACGGATTTGTAATCGAGTGCCACATATGCTCTTCTTCTCCTCACTTCCATGAGCATGCATTAATGAGACTAATCATGAGAGGAGGATAATTTGGATAAGAGTCCTTTCCAATTGTATGATAAGGATGGTGTATGATGACTCAACCATATCATCCTTAAGCTTTTTTATGAAAGAATGACACCTCCTTCATCCTTTCATGATGGTGTTAAACCTTGGTCAAAAGTCATGGGTTATAGATTGGTGAAGGTATTAATTATGTCATGTTGAGTCTAATGGGTCATGGGTGACCCATTGGTGACATCCAATAAATTAGATTTAATTTTAATAGCCATTTAAGAGTTTTTTATGTCAAATTTGATGTCATGTTTTAAATTTTAATTTAGGGTTATTTGGTTATAATTCTATTTTAAATTAATTATTAATTAATTTAAAATGTAGGAAATTATAATATTAACTCATAAATTAGTTAAAAATGATTTTCGGTATTGAGTATTTAACTAATCTTATCAATTTGGTTCAAAATTGAATATTTTGACCAAAATTGACCTATGTTGACCAAAGTTGACCAAGATTGACCAATGTGACTTACCTAACCTTGTCATGGTTGGGTTAGTCATGGGGTCCATTGGTCTTATTAGTATGTCTTGGCTTGGTCATATTGATCAAATTTGACCATTTAGGTCAAAGTTGGCTGATTGGATCAACTGGGTGTCAATGTTGACTTTATGGTCAATGTGATGATCATTATTGCAAGATTTATCCAGATTAGGGTTTGTCACCACTGATTTTATCATTTCAAAATGTTGTCATTGTTGAGATCCACAAAAGGGTATTTTGAAAATTAATTCAATTTGTAGGGTTTTAGTGACCATAAATATGTCCAAAGAGGACAATGTTAGTAGACCTTTTGCCTTAATGATCATATTCAAATCTTTTGAAGATGTCTGAGGATCTTGAGACATAGGATTACTCAAGCTATGTTTGGTCTATAAGTATCATGTTAGGACCTTCACAAAAAGTGAGGTCAATTGTGTTCTATGTAGTTCTTTTTTTTCTCCTTGCAATATAAAGTAATCAAGTGGTGGTTATGATTTGATTAGAACTTCTTTTATTTCAAAATTTTGTGATGATATTTTCACTGATCCTTCATTTACTTTACAAATTGGCCACTTGTATTATTAAAATTTATTGAGAAACTTAAAGACCCGAGAGGGCTATGATTTCTCAAACTAGTTTATGTCACATTTCACTTTTGAAAGAGCCATGACAATCGTCTGAGAGGGAGTGCAAATAGATAGGGAGATAAGATTTGATGGGCGTAGAATTGATGTTTCTAAAGTGACAGACTAGATTCTTTTATCAATTTGGTCTAGAGATTGGAACTAAGGGGTCATTGGTAGGTTCTATAGAGAAGGTATAGTTGGTAATCTAGGAAAGAGAGACTAGAACCTACCCAGCACTACTACACATGTTGACACCAACTTTAGATTAGTCAATGTTCTTTTGGCTCGGAAGAGGTAAAGAATAGATATGCTACTATTTGTCACAATACCACAGTTAAAACTCTAAAAAATTGAAATCCTACATTGATTATGAATTATTTGCAAGGAGAAAGTCTCTTTATATATATCTTGAATTTTCTAAAACTCTGCGTTTACTTTTAACTTGCATTTGTAGGAATTAATAAACTTTATTTCATTGTTTAAACTTCTTTAAATTTTTTCTGCAGTCTTAAGTAAAGGTTTTTCATAGTTAAGATTCCTTAATTTATTTCTTTCCTTTAATTTCCCTGTGGGATTGATACTAGGGTTTTTAAAGAAAACTCTATATTACTATAAATAATATGTATACTTATGTAGTACCCCTAGTGAGAATACGTTTAATCTGAATTTTATAATATTACATTTATTCTCACTAGCCCATATAAATTGGGTCAAGTTTTGGCTATATTTAACAACATAAATATCTGTGTAATTGTGGGTCGGGTCAGTCATCCATTTTCTTGTTTTGGATGTGGCTCATTACTAAATCTTTGAAAAAACTATCTTCTTCATTGGGGTGTAGTATGCAGCATCACATGTATGCCAATCTCATGTATCGTGAATGATTGTAGGTCGCCCTTGATATAATACTCTACTCCTTGATGTGGATATTTGATACACTAGTGCAGTGAAGAAGCAAATATCTTATATTCATGGAGCCACGGTTGGTAAAGTAATACATTAAAGGATGTTTCAAAGTCTATGACATGGAATTTTGCAATTGTCACCGAATCACTGAATTTAAGAATCAATGTGATTGACTCTGTGATTATTTTCCTTATTGGTTGAAACCTCATAGCATCATTTTATCTTTCTTTAGCCTATGGGCATTGATTTCTAAGTAAGCAAGTGTCATTAGACTCATATATTAATTGAAGTGTTGGGGTCAATGAGCACCATTGAAGGTCTAATGTTGTTAAAACTTATTGAGATATATAATGGATGGTTGTGTTCAGTAGTGCCCAATAATAAATCATCATCAGAAAATGTGACCTTGGATTGTTTTTCAATAAGTAAGCCTCGCATGAGGAAGTACTAGCCAGCTATGTTAAGCAAATTTCAGGATCCAAAATGGCTTTTATCAATGATTCTCTCATTTCCTTGGAGAGAATGAGAGCATCATACATACTTAACTTTGTTGGTGTCTTCCTCAAATTGGTTAAAACATTGTAGTCCACTTTGTTGTAAGTTGTTTCATTATTTTTTTGAGTTAGTCTTTCTTATATTTATGGGACTACATTTCTCAGTAAAATGGTATGTTTATCTTTTTCCTTGGGAGTCATGATTGGAGATAAAAGCCTTCTGCTCTGCAAACTGATTTCAATTATTTCTTCTTGTTCTTGTGTAGTGTTTTAAGGAATTATTTATCTAGCTCCTTTGTTTTTGAGTCTGAAGATTCCAACTCTATATAAATTGGTGTCCCTTGCAAATTGAGTGTGGAGATATTGTCATTATTTTCATCATCATTGACATTAATATCATTATCATAATTGGGGTTATTTTGATTGTCATCTAATCCACCGAGATCGTTTACAATCTAACAATTATCTAAATGATCAAAATTGGATTGGTTGTTTTTGAAAGCATTATCAACAAAAATAGAAAAAAAATTAATTGAATTTAAAAGTCTTTACATTAAATATCTCAGAAGCGATGAAGAAAAAGACATACAAAGTCAATGGATTAAGAGAGTTTATCCCCAGATATAAGACAACTATTCTAGGAGAAGAAAAAGAATTAAAAGAAGTATAAGGTACAAAGGGAATAGCTGCCCCTATGCTACGATGGCCTTTAATCTTTTCGGCTTCATTTTCTCTCTTGCTTTTATTTTCTTTGTTTGGATATGGGAACGTTGATGTCGATGTTGAGGATGGAGTAGCTTTCATCTTATTGAGAGTTTTCTTTGATGACTTGGTCCATGATACCTTTCATCCATCTTTATCTTTGTAGGGATCGATACGAACAATGTCACCAACTGAGATTACATTGATTGAACCCTTTTTCGGGCTCTTTAAAGTGATCCTTTGGGATGACTATGTTCTCTGTCTTGAAGTTATAATCTAACCAGTATTTGAAGATAGAACAATCTTCAAACTTGGGTTTTAGCATTCTGTGGTAGGCACAATAATTGAACTAGTCCTTCATGTCAACTTCCCTTGTCCTTTGGCTTTAGCCAGCTTGAACCCTAGCATCTTCAATAAACTATGGAATATTTTAGCGACAGCTTCTGTCATGAATGGGAAATCTTTATTCATTCATTTTTCCATTGATTTTATTTTTACCCGTTGGTGATTCTATTAGTGGAAGTGCAATTTTAAGGATGTTTGTGGTTGCTACAGATTGGCTCTTTCTCACTATTTTATTTGTTTGGGATGCACCTGCATTGGCTGCTTACCCTTTTCTATGGTTGTGAAATTCCTTAATTTCTTTTCAAATGACTTTTCTGGCTTTTATCTTTCTCCGTTTTCAGCTATACTCATTTTTTTGTCTTCCTCTAGAAGACTATCAGCTTTTCTAAGCAACTTCTCAAATGTTTTTATTGTGAACCCATTAAACATGAATGTCACTACTCTGTGGATGCTTTTGAGAAAGATTTTAATGACATGTTATCCTTGGATTTGCTATTCACACTTTATACTAAGGTTCCTCCAACAAAGAATATAGTTTACAAAAGTTTACTCTGACTTCTGTTTTTCTATCACTAGATCTCCAACTATGATGTCATATTTGGCCCAGCAAAGCGTTGAATGAAAAGATTTTCTAACTTAGCAAAAGTCTAGACAGACCCATCGGGGAGGTCGGCATACTAATCAAAAGCAACCCCTATAAGATTATTAACAAACTGACGGAATAAAAGTGCATCACTAACCCTGCGTTGCAACAACTTGTGCGGAAGTGTGCAACAGGTTGACGGGGGTTGCTAATCCCATCAAACATTTTGAAAGGAGGTGGAACAAATCCCTTAGTGTATTGGACTGAATCATATTCCTCTTGGTAAGGGCTTCCCTTTGGAATAAAGGATCCGACCCTGACCTAAGCCAGTTTTTCTTTAACCTTCTGTTTCACCAATAGGGCTATAGTTTTTTCAATTCCACTATGAACGGAATCCTTTTTCCTTTGACTTATTTCTTTTAATTCTGCTAGTTCCTTCTTATTGATGCACCAAAAATATATGCATTTTTAGACTTATATTTTATAAGTATTTTTGGTGATATTGTGCTTTAAGGGAAGATATTTTCATTTTTTATTGCAGGTTGATAATTTTTAGCACTTGAAGCAAAAAAGGAAGCAAAAAAATGGAATTTTAAGTCAAAATGGCATTTTGGAGAAAAATACTCAGCGCCAATGACACCATCATGGACACCGATGGCGCCAACATGAAGGAAGGAGTCCAGAACAGCGGAGGCACCAACGATGCCAAACTGGGCACTGACGACGCCATTTGATAGAGAGCACCAAATTAATTTTGGGCCACGGGGCCGACGGCGCCATCATGGGCGTCGACGGCGCTGAAGTAGGTGCAAGGCAAAATTCTAAAAGATTCAACGAATTTGGATGCTTTTTGAAGAGTTATTTGATACACCTCTTGGAAAACCGACATTATGCTCTATTTAGAGTGAAAATTGATCAGAGAAAGAGTCGGCTAGTGTGTCATTGAGTTTTCTTTAGTGTTCAATTGTGTGTATTGTACAGTTTGTTGAGTCTAATGTGATTTCTCCTAAGAGTTGTTGGAGAGGGAGAGAAGTGAGATATTTCTTCTTCCCTACATCTTCGAAGAAAGAATTAAGAGTCTTGTAAAGAGAGAAAGAGTCTAAGAGGAGCTACAAGGGATTTGCTTTGAGGAAGAGTTAAAGATAAGTGGTGTTTGTTTATTATTATTGTATAAACTTTCTTTTATTTATGAAATTCGTATTTTTTCATATTTTTCTTATGAGGTCTGAGTAATTTTCTTTATCTTTCTCCCTACTCTGAAATATGATAAAATTAAGAGAAAATTTGGATGTGTCAATTTTAAAATATAAAATAAATTGTGATGATTTTTTCACTTTGTTCTTAATTACTTTTTGATTTGGCCAATTTAAATGTTAACATCTATTGTGAAACATATTATCTGGGAAATAGAGTATGAGTTTCACATTTGATTCCATAAAGGTATTTCGTTCATGGAATTGGGTGTAAATAGATAGGGAAATTTATATTACTGGGCAAAAAATTGGAGATTCTAGGGTGACAGACTAAAATCCCTAATTTGGTCTTAGTGTTTAACAACTAAAGTGAGAGTTGGCATTCAGGGGAAGGGAAGTGGGAGCTCTGGAGTGAGAGCCAGTATCCTTCCAGCCTAACCACGGATTTAGAAAATAAACCTAAGATTAGCCAATGATTTTCTATAATACTTGACTGAGGGTAGAAAATTAAAATTGCTCATATTTGGCACAAGACATAGTAAAACCATTTATCTCTTTTATTTAACCAAAAACTCATTATAGTGGGAAAGACGCTTCTCATATTAGATAACTTCGTCACAAAAATATAGTTTGGTAGTTATTGCTTAGCTTTGCTTTACAACTTCGCTAGTAGTTGGTAATTTAGTTCTGATAGTACTCTAAATATTTGAAATTATTATAGTAGATTTTCTTTATTGTTGTGAATTTCCTCATTTAAATTTTCATTACAAATTTACACCTTCTCGTGGGATCGATATTTGGGGCTAAAACAGAAAATCTTGTATTACTTGATAATGATACGTGTACTTATATAGAATCCCAACATAAATTGCTTCAATTTCTTATTCATAAATAAGGAATCAAGTTTTTGGCGTTGCTGCAAAGCGGAGTCAACTTTATTAATTTTACACATCTATAATTTCATATATAGAAGTTGGAATTTCATATATAAAAGTTTCATTTTCGGGGAAGGTAAAGGTAAATTAAATAGATTTGGTAAATTTGATAAATTAGGAAATTTAGTGGTAAAGATAAAGTAAATAGAATATAATACAAAAAGAAAAAAATTAAAAAATTAAAAAATCCTAAAAAAATATTTTTTTTTGAAATTTAAGAGTACTTTTAAGTTTTTTGCTCGTTGTATTTGCTTATGTGTAGTATTGGATTTGAAGCTTTAGTACATTACGATTCAAAATTAGAACGTGCTATTAGAAAAGTTCAAAAACAACAGAAAGAAATTAGAAATTTTAACGAAATGGTGAATCACTTAGAAAATCAAATAAATGAAAATTGACAAAGACGTTTAAAAGATTATGCTAATCCTACAGCAGATGAACTTCACCTGACTATTCAAAATCCTGATGTTGCTCCTAATTCATTTGAGCTTAAATCTGTTATTATCCAAATGGTACAACATAATCAGTTTGGAGGAACACCTACTGAAGATCTTAACTTACATCTTGCTAGTTTTCTTGAAATATGTGCTACTTTTAAATATGATGGAGTGTCTAATGATGTTGTCAGGCTTAGACTTTTTCTTTTTTCATTAAGAGACAAAGCTAAAGCTTGGTTAAATTCATTAGCACTTGGATCTATCAGAACTTGGAGAGAACTATCACAAAAATTTTTAGCTAAATATTTTCCAGCCTCGAAAACTGCTAAGCTTAGAAATGATATTATATCTTTTTGTCAGTTCGAAGGGGAATCGATATATGAAGCTTAGGAAGGACTTGAGGAACTCCTTAAGAGATGTCCACACCATGTTTTACCGGATTGGTTAATAATTCAAACGTTTTATAATGGATTAGTAGGATCACTTAGAGCTATTATAGATGTTGCTGCAGGTGAATAATTAATGTCAAAACCGAAGCATATTATTTAATAGAGGAGATGGCTATTAATAATTTTCAATGGCCCTCTGAATGGGTAAATCTAAAGAGAGTAGCTAGTATTCATGATTTGATGCAATGTCTATTCTCAAATACCAGCAATGTTAGAGGAAAATTCACTAGGACAGATAATTGATACTCAATCATCTTATGAAACTATGCATGTTATAAATAATAGAAATAATAATCCCTATTCAAATTATTATAATCTTGGATGGAAAAATCACCCTAATCTTAGTTGAAATAATTATAACAATTCGATGAACCCCTCAGGAAATTCAAATAACCATGGGAATCCTAACTATAGATCTTATTATCCTCCTGGATTTAATAATAACTCACAAGTTAAGGAAAATAAGTTGACTATGGAAGAATTGATTTTGAACATGGGAAATCAAATACAAAATCAAGGAGCTACAATTAGGAATATGGAAAATCAATTAAAATATTGTTGCTGCACTTAGTAACAAACCTTCAGGAATTCTTCCTAGAATTGTTGAAGTTAATCCAAAAGACCAGAATAAGGCACAAATTAAAGCTATTCAATTACAAAGTGGAAAAGAAGTGGAGACAAGAATCCAAAGAGAAACTGAAGTTGAGAAGGGGAAGGTGAAAATTGAAAGTGACAATGATGAAAATAAACCAATAAATTTTTTTTAGAAAAACCACCACCTCCGTTTCCTCAATGATTGAAACAAAAGAATAAAGACAACAATTTACAAAATTTTTGGAAATCCTTTAAAAGGTAACAATAAATATTCATCTCATTCAGGCTTTGGAACAAATGCCAAGTTATGTGAAATTTATGAACGATATACTAAACAAGAAGAGGAAGTTTGTATATCACGAGATTGTTGCACTCAGCGAAGAGTGTAGCGCAATTATTCAGAAAAAGCTTCTTGAAAAGTTAAAAGATCCTGGTACTTTACTATACTTTGTGCTATTGGTAAGACATTTTTTGGAAAAGCCTTATGTGATCTAGGAGCTAGTATTAATCTTATGCTTCTATCAATTTTTAAACTTCTATCAATTTATCAATTTTTAAACATTTAGATTTAGGAGAGATTTCCCCTACTACTGTAACTCTTTAGTTAGTCGATCAATTAATAACATATCCTAAAGAAGTTATAGAAGATGTATTAATGAAAGTGTATAAATTTATTTTTCCAATAAACTTTATTGTATTAGATATGAAGGACGATAAAGAGATTCCTATTATTTTGGGGAGACCATTCTAGCATTTCTTGCAAGAGGGAGAGCTGTGATAGATATGCAAAAAAGAGAATTAATAATGAGAGTCAATGATCAAGAAGTAACATTTAATATAGCAAAAACTATAAACTATCCTATGATAGAAAAAGATAATGAATGTTTTAGAATGGAAGTTACTGATTATCAAAGTAATGAGCAATTTAAGGGAATGTTTGAAAAAAAAATTAAGGCAAGAAGAGAATTATGAGAATGAAAATGAAATAAAAAATAAGAATTTAGATTATGTTCGGGACAAATTTGAAATTTTGGACAATTTGGAAAATGAAAATAAAAATCTTATTCTTTCAAGTATTAAACCACCTAAACTTGAACTGAAAGTATTACCTGCCCATTTAAAAAATGTGTTTTTATAAGATTCATCAAAATTGTCTGTTATTATATCTTCTGATTTAACTGAAATTCAAGAGAAAAAATTAGTATAAATGTTGAAAAAATATAAGAAGACCTTTGGATGGACTTTAGCAAATATATTGGCTGGGAAAAAATATTACTGCTTTTTAGATGGATATACCGGGCATATTCAAATTCTGATTGCTCCTGAGGATCAAGAAAAAACAACATCTACAAGCCCTTACGAAACATTTCTTTTCATAGAATGTCTTTTGGACTATGTAACGTACCTGCGACATTTCAAAGATGTATGATGTCAATTTTTTGTAATTTAATTGAACATGGAATGGAAGTATTTATGGATTATTTTTCCGTATTCGGAACTTCATTTGAATTATGCTTAAATAATTTAGAAGAAGTTTTGGAACTATGTGAAAAAATCAACTTAGTACTAAATTGGGAAAAAGTCAATTTATGGTTGCAGGAGGAATTACAATTGGGCATAAAATTTTTGAAAATGTCATGGAAGTAGATCCATCAAAAATTCAAGTTCTTGTGAAATTATTGCCTCCTATTACAATTCGAGGGGTAAGAAGCTTTCTAGGACATGTTGGTTTCTACAGGCGTTATATAATTTTTTTTTCAAAAATTACTAAGTCATTATGTCAGCTTTTAGAGAAAGATACAAAATTTAATTTTAATGAAGAATGCATAAAAGCATTTAAATTATTGAAAGAAAAATTAATCATTGCTCCTATAATAGTTCCACCTAATTGGGAGAAACCATTTGAAATATTGTGTGATGCTAGTGATCATGTTATTGGAGTTGTTTTAGGGCAAAGGTATAACAAATGTTTTAAAGTAATATATTATACTAGTAAAACTCTAAATGATGTCAAATTAATTATACTACTACTAAAAGAGAGTTATTAGCTATTATCTATGTCTTTGATAAGTTTAGACCTTACTTAGTTTAGACCTTACTTTGGAGCTAAATGTATAGTGCGTATAGATCATTCTGCTATCAAATATTTGATGTAAAAGAAGGATGCTAAACTGAGATTAATTAGATGGATACTTCTGCTGCAAGAGTTTAATTTTGTGGTAGTAGATAGAAAGGGCACTGATAATCAAATAGTTGATCATTTCTCTAAACTTGAATAATAAATGTTAACTGATTTTGCAAAGGAAATTTTAGAAACATTCCCTTATGAACAATTATATAGTATTGATATAAAGAATATGTCGTAGTATGCAGATATAGTAAATTATATTGTATGTGATATTCTACCACCATGTGTAAAGAAGCAATAATTAAATAAATTTATTCATGATGCAAGATTCTATTTTTTGGATGACTCATATTTATATAAACAGTATAAAGATTTGATCATCAGAAGATGTGTGACTTACAAAGAAATTGAACAAATAATTGAATGATGTCATGACTCTGAATTTGGAGGACATTTTGGAACTAGTAGAACTGCACATAAAATTTTGCAAGCTGGATTTTATTGGCTTGCTCTTTTTAGAGATTTTAATGAATATATTAAAACATGTGATCGATGTCAGCGAGTAGGAAATATTTTTAGAAGAAAAGAAATGCCTCTGGATTACACATTGGAAGTTGAAATTTTTTATGTGTGGGGATTAGATTTTATGGGACTATTTATGCCTTCATTTAAAAATTTATATATATTGTTTGACATTGATTATATGTCCAAATGAATTGAAGCTATCGTTGTACCTAAATGTGATGCTCGAAGTGTTTAAAAGTTTTTAAATAAAAACATTTTTACAATATATGGAATGTCGAGAGTGATCATTACGGATGAAAGATCCCATTTTAGGAATAAGAGGATCAAGAAATTGATTAGAAAATACAATATTATGCATAGATTCTCTACTGCTTATCATCCCCAAACTAGCGGTCTAGCAGAGATATAAAATCGTGAAATAAAGCGAATTTTAGAAAAAGTTGTAAACCCTGATAAATTGGATCGGTCTGCTAGATTAGATACTACATTATGGGCATACAAAACTGCCTATAAAACTCCTATTAGAATGTCCACATATACATTTATTTTTAGTAAAGCATGTCACTTACCAGTAGAGTTGGAACATAAAGCATTTTGGGCTATTAAGGAATTCAACTTTAAGCTAAAGGATGCTAGTGAGAAAAGAGTATTGCAACTCAATGAACTTGAAGATAGTAGAAATGAAGCATATGATAATGCAAAAATCTATAAAGAGAAAATGAAAATATGGCATGACCAAAGAATTATAAAAAAGAAATTCAAACCTAGACAAGAAATTCTATTATATAATACTAAATTGAGATTATTTCCAGGAAAACTGAAATCTAGATGGTTAGGACCATTCAATGTGATCAAAGTCTATCATTATGAAATTGTTGTTATTAAAGATCCTAAAACTGAAAAGATATTTAGAGTTAATGGGCATCGATTGAAACATTATTATGAAGGGCACATGCCACAATTTAAAGAAATCTTGATGTTGAGTCATCCTGAATAAACATTGGTCTATCGGGCTGACTACATTAAACCAAGCATTTTGTAAGAGGCAACCCATATATATATCTATATGTCTTGGTATTTTGTTTAATAATTTTCTAATGTATTAGGAGATAATAATACCATAAAATCCTACACAATCTTATATATCATAAATCAAGACAAATTTGATATTGGACGAAAATTTGGGAACGAATTGAACCAAAAATGAAACAGACACAATTTTAGCTTTGGCGCTGACGGCGCCAGCATGGGCGTCGGCGGTGCCATTTTATAGAGTCATGGAGTCAACGACGCCATCGGGGGCACCGATGACGCCAAGTGCGGTTTCGGCAGTTCAGGGAGTTTTTGGCAGACTTTGGCGGGAATTTGCTTCAAAATAACTGGCTAAAGGTCTTTTTAAAGGCATGAAAACCATTTTAGACGGCCAAATACTTCCAAATTTTGAAATCCATGGCTTCCAATTCCAGAAACACTTCAAGATATGGCATTTTCAATTGAAGAAAGTTCATCAGTTTTGACACTCAGAAATTATATGACAAAGTCATCACAAAGAAAAGACTTATCAAGAAAAGAAACTTTGTCAATCATGGATTGAGTAATCCAAGTTCGCAAATTAAGAAAATCATAGTACTGAGATGTTGGGAAGTTCTATGTTACACTACCGTTACACTACCGCTGCGCTGCAGTAGTTGTTCCACTGGTAAAAGAATTCTATGCTAACCTTCATGGAATTAACCAAGGAGTCGTCTTCGTTCAAGGTAAGGGCGTACCATTTACTCTGTCGCAAATTAACGATATGTTTATGATAGAAAGCGTGTCAATCTGTCATTATGCAAACTTTATGCAAACTTTATTCCAACAAAGGATGATTTAATGTATGATGTATACCGATTTATGACAGATGAAAGTGATAATTGGGAAATTAGAGATGAGGGGTATGTTAGTTTCTCGCTTCAATGCTAAATCCAATATCTAAATAATGGTGTTTCTTCATCTCTATGGAACTACTCCCTATAATGAGAATTAGTAAAGTTACAAAGGAAAATGCAATTTTAAACGATTGCATTCAAACGGGAAAGCCCATTTAAGTGGGATCAATTATTTTTTAATCTATTATGAGTATAATAATGAATGGGACAATAAATGGACTGGGACATGCTTTTGCGATCTTTTTACTTTGCAGTCAATCTCAAGTACCATATGAAAGTTGGGAGAAAGTGTTATTACCCTGGGAGCCTATGGATCCTATTGATATGGATCCTATTGATGCAAATCCTATTGATGCAAACTATTTTGGGAATGGAAATGAAGTGTTAAACATTATCTTGGATCAATCATCACATGCTTCGACACATTTAATGCCCTGTACAATTGGAAGTTCATAAGTTTTGGTGAAGAAAATAAAGAAGATAGAAAGAGAACTTCAGAATATCATAAATGCAATAGGAACTCTTACTTACCTTTTCAATCACATAGATTGGAGGATGAAGGAACACTTTGATCATACGAGACGGATTGAAGCAATTTTGGTGCAGATGTTCAAGAAGAATGAATGGATCGATGAAAATTCGACTGATCAATTCCTGTACCGACCATTCTACAATTTGTATGTATATTACTAGTTTATGGGAGATATTAGAGGAGGAAATTGTACTGAAGATGAAGAGGAGTAATTGAAGAAGTTAGACTTTCCATTGTTTAAAATTAATTATGTTTTTAATGTAATTGTGTTGGATTTGCTTTGCTTTGAAACTTCTATCACTTTAATTGTATGTACAGCGTAGTTTTCAGCGTTCTAGTGTTGTGGCTTGCTTTGATGTTGAATTATAATGTGATTTGCTTTATGTATGTCTTAGTGTGATTAAAAATCTGTGTTTGTAAAAATTTGGAATTTCATATATAAAAGTCAGTTTTGTGTTGTTTGTAAAACACTTGTTTGTGGACTATTTAAGGATGAATATTACTGTTTAAAGACTAATTAGATGTAGGAGTGAATTTTGAAGTAAATTGGAAATAACTGATGTGCGAAAATAATCAAAATTGAATATTTTTGGCACTGGCGCTGACAGGCGCCAACTGCGCCCGAGCCCGAAAATCCCCAAATATTTTAAAACTTTGTAAATTGCACAGTGAAAATGTCATTTTTATCCCTTCAGTCACCTTCAACCTTTGGTTTACACCCCTAGGGCTTGGAAACACTTGGATTTAAAGGAATTAGAGGACAAAAGAATTTTGGATTTCATCTTCTCTTGGTAAGAGCTACACTTTGAACTAAAATTTTTTTATTTCCACTAAGGATTTCTCCTACATTTTTCTCCTACATTACGGATTTCTCCTACATTACTAAGATCCAAAATTTTAATTTTTTTTAAGGAGATTTTGAGAAAAATCCTTTCGTGAAGAACTCTTACTTAGTGGATTTAAGTTTAGAACGTTCCACATTATGATTTTCAAAATTATTGAAATTTATTTGGATTTTGTTATTATTTTTTCTTTCTTTCGAAGATTGCAATGGCACCAAGGATGAGCAAAGGAAAGAGGAAATTGGAATTTGATGACAAAAGATTCATCAACTTCAAAGCTAACGTTCATTTCAGTAGTCTACTAAATACAAAGAAAATAATTCTAGATCGAGCGTTCAAAAATCCGGGTCGTGAAGTCGAGAGATTGATTGTTGCTCGGTAGTGGGAGAATTTCTGTTACTTTACTTCCGAGGCTGTTATTGGTATAGTCATATGGAGTTTTATGTCAATTTTAAAGAGACTTCTGATGATCACGTCTATGTTCGTGGTAAAATGGTTAAATTCATCCCGAGGAGGATTAATGAAATTTATCAGTTGCAAGGAGCATTTCACTGTGAGTACAACGTAGTCTCTGCTACGAACGAGGATTTGGATGAAGTTATTTCATTTCTTATTGATGGAAGAGAAGCTTTGAAGGTCAAGAATAGTGTTAAGATAAACTTCCTTGATTCTATGTTAAATGTAGTATCTAAGGCCTAACATTACTTTATATATGCCAGAATGATAACTAGGAACCACCATAGTGAAGTTACTAAGATAGAGTTATCCTGAACTTCTGTATTCAACAGATGGGCAGTCTAGATGTTGGTTCTATACTCTATAAGAACATTTGTTCCATTGCTCTAAGTCAGACGATTGGTGGATTAGGACACCCTGCCCTAATTTTCACATTATATGAGCAATTAGGAGTTGATTTTAAAATTGATGAGGAAAGGATTGAGCCTCTTAAACCTATTAGGCCAGCAAATATTAAAACCTATGAATCTCATGTTGGATGGAGAACAAGAATTAGGAGTAGAGATATTTCTTCTACTTCTAGTACCCCTACTCTCCAGGAACTTATGGAACATATGATGGTCCAGCAAGGAGATATCTTGAGGATAGAGAACGAGATTGAAAATTTAAAGGCCAGGAATGCACATAATGATAATTTAACAAACAAAAGTTTGAATATGATGCTACATATGATGATGTTATGGTTAGATACATGAGGGGTGGCCACTCAGAACAGTTTCCAAGTCACCCTATCTTTACCCCTTATCAACAGCTGAACTTTAATATAGAAGAAGCAGAGAAGGAGGAGGATGAGTGAAGATGTCTTCTTAATAATAGTTTTGATCTTTTATTTAGTTTATAATTTGTTGCACTTTATTGTTGTTATTATTTAGTTTGTTGAGTGTGATACTTTCATTTGTATTGAATGCATTTGTATTGAATGTTGTGTATGTTGTGTTGTGAATTATAGTCTGTAGAGCTGTTTTTAATTGAAATTTATTTTAGTACTGTTGTTTGTTTTAGTACTTTGTTGTATTTATTTTTAGTTAACTCTTTCTCAATAAATATTTTTTATATATATTATGTGTTATTTAATGTTTTAAGTCTTGTAACTTTTCATGTTAGCACCTGTAATATTTCAAAGTTAAGTTTCAAAAGTTAAACCTTCAACAGGTTAAGTCTTTTCTTTATGTATTAACTGTTTTATTTCACCCCACATTTTTAGTTTTTCATGCTTAATCTTCTAAACAAGTTTAACTTTGGGGGGGGAAGAAAAATTTATTTTTAAAGAAACAAACTTAATTTTATTTGTCCTCAATTAGCTATATTTTAAAATTTTTTAATTTAACATGACCTATGATAGTAGAGCCCAACTTTAGATAATTATTTTTGTGTTTCTAAAAATATATAGTAAGCTTAAGTAAAAATTTTCAATGATAAAGGTTAATTCTAGGGATTAAGGTATTTGGTATGAGAGAATAAAACTATGTTTTCCAGTTTAAGTAAAGAAATTTGTATTTTTGAAGTATTAAGAATCTTAGAGTTTCAAGTAAAAAGAAAAGATTAAAACTTTAGAAAAAACCTTCAAAGCTAAGATGAATTTATAAAGTGAAGGATGTGAAAAAAATTTTAACTTGAAGAAGAGGATAGTGAAGTTCAAAATTATTAAAGGCTATCCAGATATAGTAATCCTTACATGAAAAAGATAAAAAAAAAGAAGAAAAGCAAAAAAACAAAAGAAAAAAAAGAGAAAGAAAAGTAACGAAAAATATGTGAGGAGAAGCTTGATGAGATGCCTAATCAAAAACTGGCTTCACTTGAATCAACTTAAGAAAAAAGGCTTAGCTACATTCTCTAAACATGTATTTAAGTATTAGCATAACTAGTAAAGTTTTCATGAAGTTCTTTTTCATATGGATATTCTATGTGGCTTTACTATGACAATTTGTAATTTTTTCTTGAAAAGAATAGAGAATTAAAAAACTTAGACTTGAGTGCTAGATATTTTTATACCTTTAGCATTAACTTGAGTTATTTTAATTTTTTCTTAAGTTATGTTATGATATTTAGTAGACCAAAATATGGAAATCTATAAGCTAAACTCTTTACTATAAGTCATATTTTTATGTAGTATAGGAGTTAATTGAGAACAAATAACATTTAAGTTTGGGGGATTTTGATGCACCAAAAATATATACATTTTTAGACATATATATTATACTCATTTTTTGTGATATTGCGCTTTAAAGGAATGTACTTTTCATTTTTTATTGTAGGTTGATGATTTTTAGCACTTCAAGAAAAAATGAAACAAAGATGATGGAATTTGAAGTCAAAATGGCATTTTGGAGAGAAATACTCAACGCTGACGGCACCAGCATGAAGGAGTCCAGAACATCGAGGTCACCAACGACACCAAACTGGGCACCAACGGCGCCATTTGACAGAGATCGCCAAATTAATTTCGGGCCACTGGCGCTGAAGTTGATGCAGGGCGAAATTCTAGAAGATTCGACGAATTTGGATGCTTTTTTAAGAGTTATTTGATACAGCTCTTGGAAAACCAACATTATGCTCTATTTAGAGCAAAAATTGATCAAAAAAGAGTCGGCTAGTGTGTCATTGAGTTTCTTTAGTGTTTTGTGTAGCGTGGTGAGTCTAAGTGTGATTTCTCCTAAGAGTTGTTGGAGAGGAAGAGAAGTGAGAGATTTCTTCTTCCTACATCTCGAAGAGAGAATTAAAAGTCTTGTAAAGAGAGAAAAAGTCTAAGAGGAGCTACAAGGGATTTGTTTTGAAGAAGAGTTAAAGATAAGTGGTGTTTGTTTATTATTGTTGTATAAACTTTCTTTTATTTATAAAATTTGTATTTTGTCGTATCTTTCTCTTTAGGTTTGAATAGTTTTCTTTGTCTTTTTCACTAATCTGAGATATGGTGAAATGAAGAGATAATATGCATGTGCCAATTTTAAAATATAAAATAAATTATAATAATTTTTTCACTCTGTTCTTAATTTACTTTTTGATTTGGCTAACTGAAATGTTAACATCTGTTGTGAAACATACTATCCGGGAAATGGAGTATGAGTTTCACAACAAAGTGAGAATCACATTCAATTCTATGAAGGAGTGTTTCGTTCATGGAATTGGGTGCAAATAAATAGGGAAATATATATTATTGGGCGAAGAATTGGAGATTCTAGGGTGACAGACTAACATCCCCAATTTGGTCTTAGTGTTTAAGAACTAAAATGAGAGTTAGCCTTCAGGGGAATGGAAGTAGGAGCTCTGGAATGAGAGTCAGTATCCTCTTAGCCTAACCACAGATTTAAAAACTAAACTTATGATTAATCAACGATTATCTATAACACTTGACTGAGGGTAGAGAATTAAAATTGCTCCTATTTGGCACAAGACATAGTAAAAACATTTATCTCTCTCATTTAACCATCTCATTTAACCAAAAACTCATTAACCAAAAACTCATTTTAGTAGGAAAGATGCTTTCTCATATTGGATAACCACATCACAAGAATATAGTTTGATAGTTATTGTTTAGCTTTGCTTTACAGTTTTTCTAGTAGTTAGTAATATAGTTATGATAGCACACTAAACATTTGAAATTAGTGTAGTAGATTTTCTTTATTGTTGTGAATTTCCTGATTTAAATTTCCATTACAAATTTACACATTTCTTGTGGGATTGATATTTGGGGCTAAAACCGAAAGTCATGTGTTACTTGATAACGATATGTATACTTGCATAGAATCCCAACATAAATTACTTCAATTTCTTATTCATAAATATTGAATTAAGTTTTTGGTGTCGCTGCAAAGCGGAGTCAATTTTATTAATTTACACATCTATAATTTTGGGATCACTTATCATCAGGAATATGTACTACCTGTGGTCAGATAATCTCAAAGACATGTGCTAGTTTCACTTGTAGCAAACCATGTAGATTTGCTAAAATAGTAAACATTTCTTCAATTTGATTTTTATGGCGATCAATTTGTTTGTCTCATTGTTGTATGGCCCTTTGTAATTCTTTTTTGTGGTCTTCTTCACTTCGTATAGAAGAACTGGCATGATTTTTTACCATGTTAACTTCTGCGGGTGCTTCCTTCATGTCGTCAGGGAATTTGCTTCTCTGTTTGCTGAAAAGTACTTTACCTGGGCTCTCAATTTTTGTAGTCATTTGAACAGTTATCTAGAATGCAACTTAGCAGGAATAAATGTGTTTTTTTACATCACTAGAGTAGTCCCTTACTCTAGAGGTCAATGGATCTCTGATTTTACTGGATTCTCTTTGCTTTCTCTTCCTATTGTTTACCTTAGAGTCCAAATTAGCAAGGGAAGGAAAAAAAAGCTATCTTTTTCAAGAGGTGATCCATAAATTGCCAATAAGTTCAATGCATGGGACAGAATTACCTTGCTGAAGATTATTCTAACTACCATTCCTTTTTATTGTTTACAAAGTGCACAAATGTATAAATTTATTATTAATCAGTTGGAGAAAGGCTTCGATAGGTTTACTTTGGAGTGGGTACTCATCTCAAATACACTGGATAAATTGAAAAAAACTGTGTAAACCCATTGATAAAAGGGGGTTGGATTTTAGATCCATTGATGAGTCTTTGCATATCAACTTTATAAAATTGTGGGTTAAATTCAGAACTCAGAAGTCATTATGGGCTAATCTTATGAAGAATAAATATTGTAATGGTGCTCTTTGGTCTGTCATCCTTAACTGATTGATTCAATTATTTGGAAACAAATGCTGAAACATAAAGTTGCTATTGAACAGTTTATCAAATGGGATTTTGGGGAAGGAAATCTAAGCTTTTGGTATGAAGAATGATCTCCTTGGGGACCACTGGTTGGTCTATATGGGGCCCTCAGCAGCTAAATTTACTTGTGAAGAATTGTTGGAGTGACAGTATTTGGGATGTATAAAAGCTTATCCAATTTATTTCCTCTCAAGATGCTTCTTATATTAGTAAATTGCCTCTCAACACTCAAGGTAAAGATGCTCTTATTTTAAGAAACACATGGTATTTCTATGACTAAGACTATTGCTCATAATATCAATCAACCTTTACAACAATTTAAGCTAAATTGGTTATGGTGCAAGCTGTTGAAACCTTCTATTTCCTTTTTTGCTTTGGAGAAAACTACTCAAAATGTTGTCCACTGATGATATTGTTAAGCTCAAGGGTCTTAGACTCTCTTCTATTTGTTTATTGTGTAAATAATAGGAAGAATTTTTCTCACATAGTTTTGGCGCCTCTCTTATGATTTACTTGGGAACACTTTACCTGGGAAATTGTTCTCTTCTGTTTGAGATTGGTGGCTTGACTGGGCTTCCCATCCCAATCCTATCATTAAAGTGTGTGTGCGCCCCAAACTAAACACTCCTTCAAAAGTGACTAAAATCTACTTACAAAGCTGACAGTATTTTTAAAGATTAGCCCAATTAACTGATCAACTGAAAGGTTAATGGTCAGTTTCGTCAAACAAGAAAGCCTGCAAAGCCGATCAAAAGGTTTTATTTTTTTAATTTTTCAATACATCTCTCCATCCTAAAAAATTTGTTGCTACCCAGGGAACTTTAATTTTTTAATGTTTCAATGTGAAAAAAGCTATGACATCAGAACTTTAGTTTGTCAAAATTTTAAAATATAATTGATTTTTTTAAAACAAATTCAATAGTGCAACATTCTACATTTTGAAAACATATACAGATGATCATGCTGGGCACAAAAACAGTGCCACATAATAAAAATTTGAAACAAGTATTTGTTTCATGACACCAAAAAAAAACCATTCTTGAACTATAAGGAATTAAAAAAAAAAAACTTAATGGATTTTCAAAGTCTTGTTCATTTTGTTAATCAATCATATCACGAATCGCAGTTTAGAAAAACTTGCAATTGACAAAGTTGTTCAACAAAAATAATACAATAGGCCGGGAGAAAATATTATATCTATCGAAGATTACTCTTATTTTTTATTTATTTACTTTAATTTCTACTTTAATTTGAAATAAAAACTATTTTATATGAGCCCAAATAAATATTTATTTCTAAAATATTCAAAAAAATCTAAAAATTATTCGAAGTGTTTTAAAAATAAAAATACTTTAATAATATTTTAAAAATAGAAAAATAATTTTGAATATGCCCTTAATTAATCTTTATGAATAATTTTATTTTGAAACGATGAATGAAATTGATTGTAAAGAAATATCTTATGATTAAGAAGATAAATAATGCTTGTGACAATTAGAACTAGCAATTACCGAAAACGAAAGAACTAAATGTTCAAAAATGAATTTAGGTGGGTCGTACTTCTTGAGGGAACAATTTTTTGCTTGAAATTAAAAAAAAAAGTTATTTTGCATTTGCCAATTAAAAAATGCAGTCATTCGAATTAGAATTACCAATATACTACCAAAAAATGCATGGATTGCCATTAAAAAAAAGGAGTATATTTTGGCTGCTATAGTTCCTGCAAAATAGGAAAATAAGCCTAACAGACGAATTCTGTGGAAAACAGTTACTATAGAGGCTTACTGGCACTATTTGACATAAGCGATGCAGCAGCCGCAGAAGCAGTGGCAACAATACCTGCTGAGACTCCTGGTTTTGAGAGATGCAATAACCTGTGAAAGAATAAAATATTAACTCCAGTTGCCAGACAAATAAAGCATAGCGTAACTGCCTATGAAGCACTTACGGAGCTAAGTATTCACAAAATGATGAAACTGCTGCCACAACTTCATTATAATTTTCAGCTGTGGCAGGGGCCGTAATTTCTACCATTTGTATGTTAGGAGTGATGGGCACAGCTTCATCTATGGCATGAAGCTTTGGCATTTTATGTGCTGAAGTTACAGTGACAATGATCTGGGCACCTCGAGGGAAGGTGAATGCAAAGCCCACCTTTAAGATTTCGTGGTCCAACTTGTAGCCAAGTCCGTAGAAGAAACGGAGTACATTATTGCTCACTTTGCTTTCCACCACAGTTCTAACCAAAACAGAAATTTGGTCGGCTCCAGCTCCTCTCATTGCACCCCCAACATGTCTCACAGTCCTTCACAAGATGTTAGATTTATGCTTTATTTGATGGTGTTTTTGCTTTAAAAAAAATGTATGTTTAAAAACTGTTTTAGAAAAAAAAAATATTCTAAAGTTGAACGGGAATAGCAGTTGAAATTACCAAGAAAATGGAATTTTTTAGAAAGCACTTTTTAATAAGCTTTACAACCAAAATATTTACCAAATGAATGAATGACAATTTTTGAAAGGGAAAGCAGTAAGAAAAAAATTTCAAATGAGGCCTTAGGGTGCGTTGGTTGTTGCTTTTTGAAGAAGCAACTGTGAAGCCGCTTCCCAGCTGATGTCAGAAAACAGTTGTCGGAATAACAGTGAGGCTGTTTGGATAATCTACTATGCAGCAGTTTTTTCTGATGAAAAAGACATTTATGCCCTTATATATGTAAATCAGTTGAATAACTGTAGTTTTCATGATAATTACACTAGGTTAACAATAACACTTCCAGTAATACAAAAAACACATCAGAATTCCAAATTTCTCCAGTGTATCAATTGCAAGTCATCATTTTATGCATACTATTATAATAATAAAAATTATATAAATAACTATTATTGCTATATTGATGTTCGCTTTCATGTCTAAACGATCAAGTCTTCAGCGTAATTTTTATCCATAACATCTCACCTGACTTATTCAATATGTACAACGAACTCTATATCATCAACCCAACAAAAAAATCTGCACTCTCCACTCATAGCTGCATTATATTGTTGGTGTGTATTCAGAACACTGCATACCACAATGGCAGCACAGAGCTTTAAAAATATCTAATGACCTTAAACTTATTTTTCCTGAAGTGATAGTATATTATGTTTTTAATTGATAAATTTGACTATATATAAAATAGAAGAAAGACATAAAAAGGTTCATAATTTGAAAAAAAAAATCAGATAAAGAAAAAAAATGCATCTCTAAAGGTATACCCTTAGAAACTTAAATACCAAAATATGAAAGAGAATAGAAATGAATCAATCCTCACTACATTTAAATCAATAAACATCAACATAACTACAAAATATTAATCAGATATAATCAATGAACTCACCAAGGCATCCATAATGTCTTGATGAAAGCGCTACCAGCGCCCTAACTCGGGCGCTAAAACAAATGCCCCCGGGCACTAAACTGCGCCCCGATTTGGGGTAATTTGATCCCGCAAGATTGAAACCCCACGAGACTTCGCGAAAGTGGGAACCCATAAGAATTAGCGAAAACAGAAGTACCCGCACGAGAGCATGGAGCTTGCAAACCTTCGCAGGAACAAGCAGGTGAGCAGGATCGCGAACATGCGCGATCCAGATGGAAGCCAATGGTGGAATTTGGATTTTCTGGATTTTTTTTAGGCTTTCCACTCTAGTCCTTTGTGTAGAAGCTTCCTTTACGAGTCTAAAAATTTCTATCTTTGGGGATGAGGGAGTCGGATTAGAGTAATGTTTGAGTTCAGTTTCAGATCTTTTGTGTGGAGTTTATTTCCCCCTTGTGGGTTGTATCTATGGAGATGGTAGTGCTTCAGCTGTATCCCCTACGCAATGGTGATTCTATCCTCCCCTTCTATCCTCCCTAGATTATCTCCTTCACTCCCCTTAGCCATCGACCACTTTAAGCTTCTAACCATCACACAATCGCTACCAACCACCCACAACCCTTTCCATTTGCAGTCCCTTCAATTCCACACCTTCCCTTTGCTACCACCCGCCTTCTATGGCTATCGCACCCTTCCAATCATTCCCCTCCCTCTAACCGACCACCACCCATTAAGTTACATCTTAGGAGTGTTGTTGGTGTCATTTCAGTTGTGATTTGTTATTTTTGTTGGAGTCATGATATAATTTTATTTTAATATTAATGAAACATTTTTTTGTTGTTTCTGTGTTTCCTCTACTCCTTTAACATGTCTTCTCTCAATTGTATCATCTCCTTCACACCCTCCTCATCAGGTGTGTTGAAGTCATTCGTGCAGAAGTCTCTCTCGAGAACTGATTGAAGTGTCTGATGTTAGTATGCTTCTACATGTCTGCATGTGGGAACTTCATCCAAAACCCTGAAATCAATATCGTCCGGAGATGGATGTCTCCGTATAAAATTACGTAAGGCTGTCATTGCAAAACTATCTTTATACATTTTTTTAAGGAATATGTTGATATATCTTGGAGTATGACTCAATTCTTCAATACGCTGAATGTTACGCCGAATGTTCTCTCGATAACATTTTGTAATGATGAGTATTTTTTATTAAACAATTCATTCCTTCATAGTCAAGAAAATGGCATCTCATATCGGGGAAGGGCTTTAAGAAATCTCATTACATAGGATATCCCGAATCAATGAGATAACGTTTTCAAGAATAATAACATTATTAGTACAGCTCTTCAAATATAACACTTCATATATGATTATGAATGTACTAAACAGCTGGAGACATTGACAATTTGTATTCACAACTCTGGGCAAAATTTGAAACAGTGACTATCTTGAGCACTCCCTTCTCTTCCTGACATTAAGAACATAAAACACATCTTAAAATCACAAACTACTAAGATATTTTGTGTTGCAAATCCATAACATCCTATATATGCAATCTTGTCATTGCTGTCAAGCTGTGCATCGATATGTGTCATCAATTACTTCTATACAATCATACTTAAAAATTTTATTAGAACAATTCTTTTGGTAAAGCATCCATGCAAACTAAAAAGATAAATGAATACCTTAAAGAACGACATGCATCTCATATCATTACAAATTGTCTCGGTATATGAGCAAAAACAAGATCCATAAGTTTAACAATGTTGTTTGTCATTCTAACTAAAGATTTAACCTAAAATCGAGATATCTGCTAATCGTCTTTGTTGAGTGTTGGAATTGCTCAAAAGTAGCATGAATGGACTCATTATGTGTCAAAATATATAAAGTGATAGCTAGTACTTCCCTGGGCGTAAATCTGGACGATTAATGCATCCCATAATTTTTTTTGCAATTCAACCAGCAAATCAAAAAAATAATTTACATTTGAAACAAACAATGAATTCTGGCAGAATGAACTTGGAGAAGGTCACCAATCCATTCGTCACCCACAGACAACGATGACACACATGGTATCATGTACAAATTTATCCGATAGTACTTATTGATAAAACACATTATAGTAGTCATAATAATTGTTCATTCCACTGGCTCTAAAATCACATCTTTTTTTATGAGTCCATTCAACTATTTTATGCATGTCAGAATATATTAAAAATAATAAATTATGCTATAAGGGAACAATTACATAAATAAAACACTACAACTAGTGCGAAATATAAATAATGAAATGTCACAAAAACAAATCACATAATATTAATTGGACATAAAAGTTTAAATTATTACACACCAATAAGTAAAAGAAAGAAAAAGAATACAAAACAACTAGGTTAATTGTTTAAAAAATATCGAGGTAAGGAATCTTTCGTTCTAGCACCATCGTCATGAAAGCCTCCCGCTTTGTTCGATGACATATCGAATATCTCGAGAGTGGAGTGCAGTAGCTTCATGACTTTTGTCATGCTTAGGTATCCTTGAATAGGCGTGCAAGCACTAGATGTCATACTGGTGCAGATCGTGACTAGCTGTGAAATCTGCTCAGATAATTATTGGTGCTGACATTCATTTTCTTTTTTCCACTTCTATGTGGATAGTGTTGAACGCTTGGGATGCCTTGATTCACCTTTATCCCCTCTCCTATAGTGCTTCCTCTTAAAATTCTTTTGAATGAGCATATTCGTACTCATCCAAATTCTGGGGGAAGTCATGCGTTGTCTCCCAGATATTGGAGCACATAGCCACAACACCGAGAAATATAGAATCAAGTTTATTCTTAAGCTTGGGGTCTATGCCAAAAATCTTAAATTGTTTGGAATTGAGCAAGACCTAAGATTGATAAAATTGAATTTTAATAAATATAATAAAATGAAAAATTCATATAATATTTTCTACCTGATGAAGTTCTCTCCATCACTCATTTGATGTGTTCCCTATTTTCTTAACAAGGTCACAACCAAATCCAGTTGACCATCTCTTTAATTCCTTCCACAATATTTAATTTTTTTTCAGTTGATCTCATTTGTTTTTCAACTGAGTTTTTCATGCAATCTTCTTGTTACTTCCATAAAAGTTTTTTGTTATGTTTTGTCAATCTTCTTAATTGAAGCATGTGATTGATCTATTATCAATTTATATCCTTTTCAAGCATAAATCATAGAATGTGATCTTGACCTCCCTCGCCCAAATGGTCGATATATGACTTTTATTTTGTTTCCCATCTGATGTATCTAGTAGATGAAAAATTTTGAGAAAAGAATATAATTTATCTTACAATTAAAAAATAATCATGAAAATTGAAAAAAAAAATTAAACAAAACCAGATCGAATTAGAGCTTAATGAGATCAATTTATCAAAAATTGCTCCATCCAGAATCACCAATTGAATCATTCAGCCTTTAAGACAGTAGTATTTGTGGTTAGCAGTGTCAAGTGTGGTCTTATATCAGGTAGTATCTGTGGTTAACGGTGTGATGTGTGCATTAAGACCAGAAAGTATCCATGATTAACAGTGTGAAGTGTGCTCTAAAACTATGTAGTATCTGTGGTTAACAGTGTCATGTATGGTAAGACCAGGTAGTATCTATGGTTATCAATGTTATGTGTGGTCTAAGACCAAGTATCTGTGGTCAGCAATGTCATGTGTGGTAAGGCCATGAAGTATATGTGATTAACAATGTGATGTGTGATGTGTGATTTAACACCAGACAGTATTTATGGTTAACAATGTGATGTGTACTTTAAGACTAGGCAATATCTATGTGGTCCAAGACCAAGTATCTGTGGTCAGCATTGTCATGTGTGGTAAGGTCATGAAGTATATGTGGTTAACAATGTGATGTGTGATGGGTGATTTAACACCAGATAGTATTTATGGTTAACAATGTGATGTGTACTTTAAGACTAGGCAATATCTATGGTTAATAGTGTGAGGTGTGCTCTAAAGTCAGGTAGTATCTATGGTTAACAATGTCATGTGTGGCAATATTAGGTAGTATCTATGTTACCAGTGTATGCGTGTTCTAAGACCAGATAATATCTGTGATTGGAAGTGTCATGTGGTAAGACCAAGTATATGTGGTTATTAACAGTGTGATGTGTGCTTTAAGACCTGATAGTGTAAGTGACAAACAAATGAGGATAATTATATTATTCGCAATTGATGATCGGTTGAGTTTTTTGTTTTTCCATCATTTCTCTACATAACATTATGAAACTCAAATGAGTCAAAACCCACATTTCATATATGAATGCATAATAATTCACTGGTTTGGGAGCAAAACATCAAACAAATCACACCGACGGCCAACAACCATCCATGCATAACCAAAAAAAAATCACGACCAATACAAACCACAGCCATCGATGCAAATCCACAACCAAAAACAAAGCCAACCCTTACCAAGAACCAACATTGCAAAACCGCACCCACAACCACACCCAACAGAGACCACCAAACCACACTCATACCCATCTTTGGATGTCACTTCGACTAGCGATAATAAATTCACAATTTTTATGTGAATCGACAACAATCAAGCATATCACTTCATCTTTCGGTGTTCACGAAACTTATAAGGAACTTTACTAGCTAGATATGTACATATGTGGTTGTGCCTTCGAGCTTTACAAGTAAAGTTCACTGTCGCGTCCACACCCACAACACAGAGAAAAATTGAGAAGCCCAAAGACAACCAATGTGTTGAAACAAAAAGCACTAAATCACCACCACAGAGGAAAACCGAGAAGCCCCAAAGCACAACCAATGTAGTAAAACGAGAAGAAACAAACCACCGCCACAAAGAAAAATTGAAAGCCCTAAGGCACAACCAAAGTGATAAAACGAGAAGCACCAAACCACCGCAACAGAGGAAAACCGAGCAGCCCCAATGGCACAACTACATAAGTAAAATAAGAAAGACCAAACCACCAACACAAAGGACAACCAAGAAGCCCCAATAGCACAAACACATAATTAAAACGTGAAACACCAAACTACCACAACAGAGAACAACCGAGAAGTCCCAATAGCACAACCAAATAAGTAAGCGAGAAGCATCAAACCACCACCATAAAGAAAAACGAAAAAAACCGAAGGCACAACCATATAAGCAAAATGAGAAGCATCAAACCACCAACATAGGAAAACCGAAAGCCCCAAGGCACAATCACATAAGAAAAAAGATAAGCACCAACCACCACCAAAGAGGACAACTGAAAACCACAATGGCACAACCACATAAGTTAACGAGAAGCACGAAATAACCAACACAGAAGAAAACTAAGAAGTCCCCGGGCATAACCACATAGATAAAACGAAAAGCAATAAGCCATCACCATAGGAGAAAACACGAAATGAGGTAAGTGTTATACATACAGAAAGGCGATAGCGAATGCAAGGGAGAAAAGAAGAGGACTGCAAATGTACCCTAACACTACTTGCCTGCAACGAAACCGGAGGGAGAAGAGGGGAGGTTAATATCGGGGATAAAATAGGTCAATCACCGTATTCATGAGGGGCATGATGATAATTGCGAATCCAGATCGCGATTATAACCGCCAAACTAAGCGAGGCACTATCGTTTGCGGAATCTCAATTTCCAAAATAGGATTCTCATAAAAGCAGGTGAAACGTTAGCTCCCAAACTGTTGTTCACAGCAGTTCAAAATGAAAGGCACTTATAAAGCACTCCCAAACACACCATTAGTTTCCTTTAAATAATGTCGATGTTGGTACTTATGCGTGCAGAAGAATTATATAATGAAAAAGAATGCTCATACCATGAAGGTGTTGGGTGCACCAAATCACACAATAGACGAAGCTCGGAAGGCACAACACCTGATGTAATGAGAGATCAATTCATACAAGCTGATATGAAAGAAGCATCAATATGATTAAGCTGCTTCAGTGCTATTTCTCACCGAGGTTTGGTCCACTTTTTAGGCACAGTTCATGGACTCTAACTTGTTCTTTGGGAACACCACAAAGACCACGAAGAAGGATCTCTAGGGCATCAACATGCTGAAAAAATATTATTGCCACAAAGATCAAATTGAAATAATTGCCAGATTTTAAAATTATCATTAGTCCTAACCCAATGTTTGACGTTTTGAATCGTAATTCTTCAATCATTTTCATTGCATGCAACATAAGTTGTTATATCTTTCTTGGTAAATAATCTTGAACAGCTTCTATTCACGATATTTTAAGTTTATAATTTCCACCTAATCACCTAGAAGTTATTTTATCTTCTCATTTAATGGGTAAATTTTTTATCCTTAATTATGCATTTCCAAACTACACAAATCTACTTTAAATAGATGCTACTACTACCACTAGATTGTTTAGCACTACTCAGCAACAATGTGGGAAAGTTAATCGATTAAATCGTAGCTGGCATTACAAAAAATTAGACTACAAGTATACATTTCCTCATAGATAAAAGCTTTTATAAATAAAAGGTTAAGTGGATGGATTATGTTAATAGTATTTGTAAAACAAAAAACATTGATCCAAATGTCACAACATAAATGATCCAATCATAGAAATGGAATAGCAAGTGAATGTGGTCTAAGCATAATGGATTACATGATTTATGAGAAAAAAAGTAATTTGAAAACTGGATGGTTGAAAGTAGGCACTTTTTGAGAAATAGAAATCCAAGTGGAATATATTGTATGAGGAAAAAGATTAGCAATAAAGTAACGAAAGTATGGATTAGATTTGTGAGCGATAAAGTAAGGAAAGTATGGATTAGATTTGTAAGTAATAGGACCGAAATGGAAAATGTAAATATAGCATGCATTAGTTCCAAAAAGGCCATGAGAAAGACAAAAAAGATTCAAGTATATTACGCAGACTAGAGATAATTTTACATAGCTGAAAGTACAATTTAACCAAACATGGTATGTTGCTATAAGGAGTACATGAGAAAAGCCTGCATTGATCATTGCAAGTCATATGCTACCAGCTTCAAGAAAGTGAGGATCCCATTGAACAACAATTCTTATTATTCCAAAAAAAATGAGGGCAGACCTACCAATACTCATCCTCCAGCACAAAAAAGTAAATAATACACTCAACGTTTACCTCCCTTCCATAAGTTTTAGCTATCTGAGATGATAGAAGGACCAAAAAGGTATGAATTTGATAATTTGAGGGATTGAATTGAACACTAGAAAATTTTCAGAACTAAGATGGAAAAATCTAAATAATACAAGATGCATATTGATCTTGAAAACTCAGATAGATTGTGCAAAAGGAAAATTGCGTTTAGGTGAGAAAAAGTTAAAAAAGTTAGCATAGAATAAGCATCTTAAGTCATTAGCAAGTTAGACTAATTTGAAAGTTAGCACAGCCAAGCAAGTAGGATAGGCAGATTATATTATACATATTTCAGGAAAGCAAATCTGCCGATTAATCTTACTAATAAAAAAAAAATGAAGATTATGTCTTTCTATCAAGGCAAATTTAACATGATGTGTTGCTGTTCAAAAGGCAGATCAAATTTGTATGAAAAACAAGCAAGTATTCCACGTGTCCATCCCTTTTACCTCTACAACACAAATAAAATACTTGCAGAAAAACTCCCCACCTATATTACAAGAATCAATTTATTTTTGTAGAACACTGCATGATGTAGCACAGTCAAACGAAATCTAATGCTTCGCACAGTTATTGTAGAGATTTCTTTTGACATCACTAAAACTGAAATTTAAAAATAAAAGTTGACATAACTTCACCCCTTCATTTTTGTTATGAAAAGTAATAAATCTATTGGTTGTATATTAGGAAGCTTGATTATTGGAAATCTAATATATATATTTTCTATATTAGGTAATATAATTAGAGGAGATCTAACTACAGGATCTTTCTGTTACACGGATGCCTAGCGCCTAAGAGTAATTTGATCTTTTTTGTGCCTAAGGGCAATTTTGTCTTTTGTCAATAATTATTGTTTAATACAAATAGGGCTAATACGTTATGTTTAAGATTAGGATTAACATGAGATTTGGTATTGAGTACGAGGTTTAGGATTGAGAGAGATTTTCTACCACTTTAGTTATAGGTTTTTATCATTTATTTTATATGTTTGTGATTGTGTTATTTGCTTTGGAGAGAGAAAATATTTGTTTTGCCCTAATTTCTATAAAGAATCATATCAAACTGGCATCAGAGCATTTGATTTCTGAAGAAAAAAAAAGTCGAGAAAGGGAATGCGGATTGAGGCATGAAAGCTGGAAAGCTGATGCGGTCGAACTAGCCTCTTGTGACAATAGAGTCGCAATCAAGCTAGCTGGGATAGAACAACGGGATTGCGGTCATCTAGGAGGAGAAAGGATCGTGACGAGTTCCAATAGAGCTAATTGGGAATTGACAATAGAATCACGGCTTGTCGTTTGCTACGATACAGTCATAGTCGAGTTATCTGTGATTGCAGAGAAGCCAAATTGCAGCATCGGGATCATATAGAAACAAAATCAGAAAGGCAACAACGCCAAATCACAGAAAGGGCTAGTGGGGACACAAAAGATGGGATCGCAGTGTACAGGCGACAACTAATCATAGTGTACAGAAGTTTTGCATCGTTTTTGATTGAAATATGTGATTGGGATCGCTACAATAAAAGAGTTATGCACCACTCTTGACAGAGACTCACGAACGGGATCTGTGACTGACAGAAATCCCGATTACAAGAGTCCAGCAATAGGAATTCCTACACTAATACGCGTACAAGAAATTAGATTGTTGGTTTAGAAGTTACGCATGGCTTCCAGTAGTCCTATACCAAACAGCGTATAAGAATCCAGGGATCGCGACATCTTGAGTTTCGTGCATGCCAAAAGCCCCAACAAAAATTTGGAATCTATCAATTTCGATGTAAAGTTGTTATGAAATAATTACAGATAAGAAAGTAGATGATTTGGAGAAAGCATTGGAAGAAAATATGAGTCAAATCAGATATAGAATTGAGAAGCATTTCTCGGCTATGGAGAGAAGGTTGAAGAGGAGGTTCAGAGCCCGAGAAGAAATAATAAAGAAGATCGCAGGCTCCCGCACAAACCCGTCATCGCTTATAAAGGGATAGAGCGAAGGAATTAAAGCAGACTCAAGTGACAAGACATAGAAGGAATAATGCAACATCTGGACGATTGCAATGAGAATTAGCAAGCAGAACCGGATGACATGTGATTCACGGCTAGAGAAGATCGGTTTAAAGGATTTCAGCCCAGAACAGAGAATCACAATAGGTGGGACCCTGAACATCAGTGTCTTTTGTTACATCAACTTTTCGAGTGGAAGAGATTCAGGAGCCTGTAAGGATGAGCGAATTGATTATGGGACGAGCCAGACTTATGAAAGAAAATGAATCAATATGGTAGTCGACTGCATTACAAGTAGAATGAATTTCGGTCAATGAAATTCAGGAGACTCGGGCATAAGAAATTGAAGACGTTGGACTTTGAAAGAGAGGATGCCTATGGTTGGGCTTATTGTGTGAAGAAATGCTTCATTGTTAATAGGTTGATGTAGGAAGAAAAATTGATGGTGATGGCTTTGTGTTTAAAAGGAAAGGCTCTAGCATGATATCAACGGAGAGAATAATATCAATCAATCCGAACAATGGAAAAATTCAAAAATCAATCGGAGCACTTCAAAACCACCAGAGTAGGGTTTTTACATAAGCAATTTTCTTGCTTTGGTCTAGGAAAGAACCATCATGGAGTATAAGAAAAAATTTGAAATGATATCCGACAGTTTGAGAGGGATGTCAGAAGAAGTGTTGGAAGACAACTTCATGAGAGGGATGAAACCAGAGATACGAGCATTACTTTGCCTACCGAGATCGCGAGGACTAGAGGAAACTATGAAATTAACATAGAGGGTTGAAGATAAAAACTCAATGGAATAGGCTAATAGGAGCAGCATAGGTGGAGCACCATATCAAACTACCACTACCACAACAATACCAAAACTTCCAATAGTGGAAGTTTAGAGAGAGGCTTCATAGGTCAAGATCATGGGTCACGACCGGGAGCAACTTTCAAGCATCTTACAAAGACAGAGATTCAAGAGAAGCAATTGAAGGGGTTATTTTTCGATGTGATGAGAAGTTTGCCCCAGGATAGTGTTGCAAGGATCAAACATTATAGGTTCTCATAATTATTGACGAGGCAAAGGATGAAAAACCTTAGACAATTGTGGTGGAAGAGGGACACCCTCACTTTTTCCCACCTTGAGAACAAGGTATCTTTTGGAATAGGAATATTGTTATGTTGGTGCCTAACGTAATAGGAAATTTTATCTTTTGTGTGCTTAAGAGCAAGTTAGTCTTTTATCATTTATTTATTATTTAATATAAATAAGCTAATATGTTTAGGGTTATGGTTATGCATGAGATTGAGCCTTGAGTCTTAGTTTTAAGGTTTGAGAGACATATTCTACCTCTCGAATTATAGGAATTGGAAGAGATCTCCTACCTCTCGAGTTGTAGGTGTATTGTTTGCTTTGGACAAATTAAATATTTGTTTTGGCCCAATTTCTCAAGGAAGCCTATCACTTTCTTCCATTAGAGATATTTCTAATCTATAGAGATTGGAGTGTATATAAATATGTAACATATGCTTTCAATTGAAGAATAAGAAAAAGAGTTGTTTTCTTTCATATGGTATTAGAGCCGCACACGGTCGTCGCTAATAGTCTACTCCTCGGTTAGACTTTGTTCCCAGCACGCAAGTGCAGCTAGTCTACGTCGTTCAAATCATTTGTTTGTACGTCGAAGATGAACGAATGGACGAACAGTAGGTATTTGTCCTGTTGGCATTATCCCACTGCATCTCTATTGATTCTCACTTTCCCATACATGGTTTAGCTTAATCTCGTGATGTTGGTCACAGCTCAAGTGTGGTCGTCCATCACGAGCATTCATCTCTTGCGGCATCATTAATCGTGTTTGTTAGCCTTTAGCGATAATCAAATTTTGTCAAGTCGTTTGTCTCCTATAGCTCAATATGTATACCGTCAAATTGAGGAGCCCATCCAGAAGAGGTTTGGCTTATTGGTTTGCCCGAAACAGACAACGAGATCATAGCATATGGGTTAGTTTCACTCCATCTCCTTTTTCATCAAACAACATTAAGATTAGTTGATTCAGTCTATTTGAATACTTAATAATCAAGGCTGGCAAACAAAAACATGTTATAAGTTTGATTACATCAGTAGCTAAAAGTAATGATGAAAAATTAAATAGCATCAATTATTTTTATAAAATAAAACTGTGAGACTTTACTTAAGAAGTATTTCTTAAGAGCCACCCCATTGATAATCTCTCTCAACTAATTTGAATTATTCATAGTGGATGAGAATTGATGCCCAACTTTTGATACAAACATGGAATTTTATCAAACCTGATCAATCTAGTCATATTAATCATTGTGACTGTGTTAAAGATGTGATGGAGGAATCGGCATACGTTTTGTGGGAAAGAAAAAATTTCTCGAATTTTAATGTATGCAAGGAGTTCTGTAGAGCTGAACAACAAGATCAATCACTTAGCACTTATCACATGAATTTTAAACGCGCTCATGAAGAATTGAATTCACTATCGCCTTTCAGTTCCAATGTTCAGATTCAACAAAATAAGAAAACAAATGGACATTATGAGTTTTCCAAGTAGCCTCTACTCTTAGTATAAAGGTGAAATTATAGATCCTATCAGACCCTGAAGTTACCACTCTGAGGGAAGCCTATACTAGAGTGTTGTGTACTATTCTGAGTTCTCAAGCTTCATCCATACGAAAACCTAGTGCCCTTGCTAGCTAAAAAATATATAGATATCAGTAAACATCAGTATTAGAGCAACTATAGAAGTGGAACTCTGAATTATGAAAATCAAGACTCAATGATAGTTTGCTACTATTGTTGTCAACCAAGTCCTACTAAGAAAACATGTCAAAAGTTACTCAAAAAGAATCAGAAAGGTTCTAGATGATAGTCAGCTCACATGGTCATTATTAATGAGCCTATCAGAGTCAAACTCTCGATTTTTGCAGATAAATATGCTAAATTCATTCAATTTTAAGAAGCACCCAAGAAATCCTCCTTTATCATTGCCCTTGTTGAGTCGGGTAACAAATGAAACTTGTCTTCTTTCTTGTTCCACATAATGGGTCATAGATTTTAGTGCTACAGATCACATGACAGGTAATCTAAAACTTTTTTCCACATTTCATAAACATCTTTCTTCCGTCATCTTAACAAATGGATCTACCTTGAATGTTCTTGATATTAGCACAATCAACGCTATACCTACATTTCCTTTAACTTTTATCATTAATTTACCTCAATTTTCTTTTAATCTTGTCTTTATTAGCAAAATTACACTTCATCTTAATTATTATATCTTATTTTTCCTTTAGCATTGTCTTTTTCTGGATCTCAAGACGAAAAATACTTCACTTGTTTTAAACTAATGTGCCCCGAAAATTCTGAGTTGATGTAGTTTCTACTGCATGTTTTTTTTATCAATCGGAAGTAGATATCGTACCAAGTACTATTTTCAACTCTCTTTTCTATTGAACCACATATATTTGGGATACTTGTTTTGATTGTGATACTCGTCCGCAGGTTCCTAAACTAGACCCTAAATCATTAAAGTATCTTTCTACAATGCTCTCATTTACAAAAAGGGTAATAGATATTTTCCCCCTCTTAAAGAGGTAAATGGTTTTTGTTGATGTCACCTTTCATGAACAAAACTCATTCTTTGGTGACTCGTCGTTGCCTAAATTTTCACAAAAGTCTGATGAGTTATTAATATATCACATCATCAATTTAGATCCTTCTCCAACTCCACCTCCACCACCAATGTCTCAGCCTAGACCACATATCACTAATGTTTAGTCTAGAAGACCTCATCCCCCTAATCTTAGTCCGGCACCGGTATCACCTTCTTAAATGGATCCTCCTCCTAGTGACCTTGATTTACCCATAGCACTCCGAAGAGGTAAACATTAAGGCACCTATCCTATTTCCTCTTGTGTTAACTATAACCAGTCATATTCTTCTTCTTGCTCTTTTATTGCTACTCTTGACTCTGTTGAGGTCCTGAGATCTTTGAGCAAACCCTATCTTATTTTGGGTAGCAGGCAGCGATGTTCGATGAAATGAAGGTCTCAACTGAAAAAAAAAACTCGGGTGCTAGTTAACTACCTTATGGCAAGAAGATTTTTGGTTATCAATGGGTCTTTACAGTTAAGTTCTTCTGATGGATCTGTAGTTTGTCTTAAAGCTTGGTTAGTTGCTAAGGGCTATGCTAAAACTTATGGGTCAAACTTGAACACGTTCTGTCCAATAGCTAAATTTATTTTGATTTATCTATTTTTGTCATTAGCCTTAATGAATAATTGGCCCTTGCACAAGCTTGATGTGGAGAATGTATTTCTGCAGGATGATCTTTTAGAAGAAGAATACATGGAGCAACATTTTGGGTTTGTTGCTAAGGGAGAACCTGAGAAAGTATGTCGACTTCGGAAGTCATTATATGGATTGAAGCAAAGTACTCGGGCATGATTTGAAAAATTTATCCAAGCTGGAGAAAAGTTTGGGATGCAAAAAAGTAAAAGTTATCACACTATGCTACAAGCAATCTGCTTCTGAGATCATTCTATTGATAGTTTATGTTGATGATATTATTATTACTAGAAGCGATGTGCAGAGAATCTTATTAATAAAATTATCTATTCAAAATTAGTTCAACATTAAAGAACTGAGTTCCATGAAATATTTCTTGAGAACTGAGGTATGCAAAAGCAAGAAAGGCATTTTTATCTCAATAGAAGTATGTTTTAAGATTATTAGTAGAAACTTGAAAATTGGGAGTCAAAACAGGAGCCTTTTAATGATCTTAATAATATTAGTGTGAAAATTAAATCATATCGTTGTGAATCTCCCTAGCATTGCTTATTCGGTAGCACTATAAGTCAATTCATGATTTTTCCCACAGTTCATCATTCGTCAATTTTGAAACACATATTATGTTATCTCAATGGAGCTCCCGGAAAAAGTATTCTATATCATAATCATGAGCATAAAATATTGAATATTTCTTTAATGTGGATTGGGTAAGTTTCAAGACTTATCGGAGATCCATTATTAGATATTGTATTTTTGTTGGTGGTACAAATATAATGTAATGTCACGATCCAGTGTTGAATCTGAGTATCAAGCAATGACACGAGCTTCGAGTGAAATCTTAACCAAAATAGGTTTTAAGATGACATTTGCAGCAAAACTATGGTGTGATAACAAAGTTGCAGTTCATATTGCTTCAAATCGTGTCTTCCATGAACGAACTAAGCAAATTGAGATAGATTGTCATTTTGTTCGAGAAAGAATTCAACAAAATTTAATTTCTACAACACATATAAAGATTGGGGAACAACTAGGGGACATCTTCACAAAGACCCTTGATAAAACTATCGTCACTTATATTTGTAGCAAGCTAGGCATGATAAATATCTATTGCTCTAGTTGGAGATGAAGTGTTATGAAAATTAATAAATTAAATGGTTTTATATTAGGCTTAATCAAAAGTAGCTTATTTATAGGACATCTATAAATGCATTTTCTATATTAGACAACCTATTAGAGGAGATCTAATTGCGGGAACTTTTATTTGTTAGAGATATTCTTAAACTATAGAGATTGAAGTGTATATAAATATGTAATATTTGTTAGGTATGGCTCATATACCATATAAGGGACAGATGCTGAAGCGGAGCAGAAGGATCTGTCCAATCGTGGGAGTTTCATTTCGTGGGTTTGGAGTGCGGGGGCAACGCTTCGCGGTACGGTACAAGGGTAATTTTTTAATTACATATTGTACTCAAGGGTCTTCTCTAGGGTTATATATAGACTTGTTTGTAACCCTAAGTTATTCTATTCTGTAGCTTGTAACTTTTTTTTCTGGAGTTGAAAGAAAGCCGCCGCTCTGCTCCTGAGAACGTATTCATCTTTGTCGAACCTCATTAAATATTTGTGTTCTTCAAGATTTGTGTCGATTCTTGTTTTTCTTCGCCCTAATTTCTCAACAATATATTTTCAATTGAAGAACAAGAGAAAGAGTTGCTTTCCTTGACAGTTTTCTCCAATTTTCTTCTCCTTCACATGAAAATCAATTTCTGAGGTAAATTGGTGACTCATTTTTCATATAAATATTAGGTTGTTGAATTTGATTTTACTCCCTCCTCCAAGAGTTTAAGTTACTACTGTACACTTAACCTTTCTAGAATTACTATAATTGTCTCCAGTAACGGTATTCTTAGTAGTCTGAATGAAGCTACAGGTGCATGTGATAAAAATACTGAAGATAGAAAGCGAACTGATTATATGATGTAACAAGGAGTGCACTGTTCAATGATATGATTATATAGATAGCTCGGGTATGTAAATAGAGTAGAAGGATGGAATTAATGCAAGAGAATTAAAATGAAAAGGGTAAACCAATAATAACATGGTTAGAAGTAGTGATAAATGATTTAAATAAAATGGAGGTAACAGAAGAAGTTATATTTAGAAAGTAATCGACATATCATTTCCTTTGTGTAAACCCGGTATGAATTGGAAAACTAGAAGCAGACCTGTGTTTCAATAATCCCTTGCACTACACACTCCATCTGGGGATTGCCCTGTATGTAAGAGAAGAAGAAATCATCAAGCAATTCAAAGTCATTATTGAGTGAGACAGGTTGGTTCATTGCTATAAAAAATCACCAAATATTATACTTTACCTAAATTTATTCGACAAAACATATTAATTTCAAAAGGACTCCAAGTCTTAAAAGATCCTTGTGGCAGCCTCAATTCTACCATTTCTACTTCTCTACATAAACTCCGATAGCTTTATCAACAATAACAAGTTACAAGGAAATCAACATGCCTTAACCGGAGCTGTGATACTCAACTGACAATAGGAAAAGCCCCATTGCTAAATAATCTCAACAAATTTTTCATATATATTGAGCCACTAGAAATCAAATTACAATTTACAACAGCAGTATTGATTCTTCTGTTGCCGTTCATAGCAATAACATTGCGGAAGAAATCCAATTTTTATGAGTGATGCTCACATTAATACCAGGTTGCCCATTTAGGCATTTCCACAAATATTTTGAGGAAAAAATACAAATAAAAAGCTAAATGACAAAGCTGATCTTTTCGAGTTACATTTTAATACTAATCTACAGTAAATATACAGAACTAGACTACCAAAAGAACAAAGAACCGTACAAGAGAAAAAAAGTAATATTGTGAATCTTATAAGAAAACAAAGATTTATTTGAGCCATGGAAAACTAGTAATTAAAAAGGAGGCATCTTGCAAATTTTACCATTCGTAATGGGAGTCAACTTGCCTGGCTGCAATTTATTAGCTGTGTTGGAGGTACAATTTAAAAATAGCATGCTCAGGCAAGCTTGTCCCAGTCGACCATGCTTTACATACTAATGTAAAACTTCCCAGTCCGCCTGTTCCCCAATCTGCTCATAATGGTGATAAGTTTTTAGAACAGAATATCTTTTTGGGAATATCATGCAAATGCCACCCTAAGCATGCATATTTATAAATTTAACAACTACCCTAAAAAAAAGTGAATCTGTGCATTTACATGTACCACGATCAAACCATTAGAATTTTTTTAAAAATACTAAAAAATGCAAGTTAAGATTTTGCTCTGGATTTTGATATTTAAGTGAAAATTTGACAGAAATAGGAAATTTACCCTTTTCCTCCTAATTGAAGAAAAGGTAAAAATACTAAAAAATAAAAGGAGACCAAATAGCCTAATTGTTGAGTGATTTCCGCCTAACCAAGTTTGGCTTGATTGCATCAAAATCATTAGTCAATTGATCAGATAAAAATAGCTAGTTTGAATGCAAATTCCACAAACCATTTGACCTATCACATAATTTTATAGAGAAATGCACTGAAGTCACCGGCAAGATATGTAATTTCAATAAATTCCCCCAAACCCTTTAATTCAATCTACTCTCTTTCACTATAAATAGGGGTTGGCCTCCATTCACACCTCTCTTTGGCTTTCCACTGCTCTTCATTACTTTTTAAATCCTGAAAGTGCTCTCGAGCCCTCATATCTCTTAAAAGCTTCAACATTAATCACCATGTAAGCTGTCTTATTTAAGGCATTTACGTACATACCACCAAATTCCTATATATTTACAAATGTAACACCTACACTTTACTTTTACATCTATACCACCCAAATTCTTTATACCGCATCAAACACACCACCATTTAATTTTTAAAAAGTGAAATACACCTTTTTATGCATAGGAAAGGTGGCATACGCGTAAAAATTCAATATTAGGTGTCAGATATATAAATACATAAAAATAAAGTGGTATGTGTGTAAATCTTCTGTTTTTTCATAACATGAAATGAGTCATCATACCCCACTCCAAGAGAGAAAAAAAATAAAATCCATTGATTGCATGACAAGTGTAAAAATTACTATAAATGTGTATCTATAGCTTGCATGACATGACATGAAAGATACAGTAGTCAATAAATGAATACAATTTAAAAGATACCCGTATCATGTAAATAATAAAGCTACATAATCTTTATCTTACAATTCCAGCCCCAAAAGATTAAATTTCAATCAAACCAAATGGAACATATCAATTACAAAATATGTTTAAATCAAAAAAAAAACAATAAAGGTAAAGCAAAGTATAATATCTTTGGCTTGAGCATTGGGGTGAGACCATAAAATTTGTAATAATAATAATATATTTTTGAATGATAATTAAATAAATTAATCAAAATATATTAAATTAATTAATTAAGGAAATAGATTGAAATAAAGTAATTAATGAAATGCTAATAATTATACTTCAATTATCAAAATTAAGCTAAAAGATTTAAAGAATTGAGTAATAAAATACTACAATAGGAATAAATAAACTTAATATATTTACTTAAATCAAAAAATTAAAAAGAGAAAAGCCACACCAAATAGCCACTCAAAGAGGCTATTTAAATATGGCGCAAATGTGAGAGAGGAGGTTAGCAAGAGTCAAAACAACAAAGAAACAAAAGCGAGAAATGAGCGAGACAAGGGGAGAAAGCAAATAAACAGGAGGGAGAAGGTGTGTGAACCAACAATTAAGAGGAAGCATCCAGGTACAAGAACAAGGAGGGTCTTGACAGTAAGAACAGAGCAAAAATTAATTAGGTGTGATTTTCAAAATTGAAATTAGGAATTTGTTCCATTTTCTCATCCAAATTTGAGATGTTTACAAACCCTAGGTTCAGAAATACGCCTGATTAATGCAAAAATTTTTATTAGTATTTTGTTTGGAACACAACAAAACCAAGCCTTTACCCCACGAAGTGGGGCCAGCTACATGTGTATTTTGTATGGAAGCTAAAAATAAAAAAGCAAGCAGTGAAGAGCAATGGAGGAGGAAATCGAGTTATTAATAGCAAATTTTCCTTTAAAAATTTAAAAGTTCCAATTTCTGTTTACGAAATAAATAATAACAAGAATTAAATAAATACATAGATTGGCCAAGTAATTTCACAAGAATAGATAGCTATAAAAAAGTGGTCAAATTCAAGTTCACGAAGAAGAGCACTCCAAGTTCATTTGAGATAGAGCAGTATTGTGATAGGATTCTCCATAGAAATTAGGGTAAGACAAATAATTTATTTCTCTAAAGCAAACAATATGGCTACAAACATATAAAGTAACAAATAAACAACTACAATTCGAGAGGTAGGTGATCTCTCCTAATTCCTACAATTCGAGAAGAAGGAAATCTGTCTCAAACCCTAAACCTAAGACTCAAAATCAAATCTCATGCAAAACCCTAACCCAAAATATATTAGCCCTATTTATACTAAATAATAATAAATGAAAAAAAAGACTAAATTGCCCTTAAAAGAACAAAAGACAAAATTGTCTTTATGCTAGGCACCGGCGTAACAATACTCCTCTCCCAAAAGACACATTGTCCTCAATGTGGGAAGAAGTGAGGGTGTCTCTGTTTCTTCATCCTTTGTCTCATCACCACACATTATGAGAACCTGTAATATTCAATCCTTGCAATAATGTCCTGGGGAAAACTTCTCATCACACCGAAAACAAAACTAATTGGCTCGCTTCTAATTAATTTTTGTCTCGGTAACGTGCTTGAGAGTGCTTCCGGTCGTGACCAAGGATTGTTGTCCTGTGAAAACTCTCTCTCGACTTCCACTGTTTGAGCTTTTAGTATCATTGTGGATGTTTGATATGTGGTTGTTTGATATGTGCTCCACCAATGATGTTTTTATTAGTTTGTTCAATTGTATTTTTATCTTCAACCAAATATGTTAATTCCATAGTTTTCGTCAGCCCCCGTGAACTAAGCAAACAAAATGATACTTGAACCTCTAGCTTCAACCCTTTTCATAAAGTTGTCTTCCAATACTTCTTCAGATATCTCTCTCAAACGGCCAGATAACATCTCAAATTTCCTCCTATACTCCAAGATGAATCCTTCCTAAACCAAAGCAATAAATTGCTCATCTAAATGCCCTTCCCATGTGGTTCTAAAGCGCTCAACCATATAGTCTTTGAATTCTTCCCATGTTTGGATTTGTTGACGTTGTTCTCTCAATTGATATCATGCTATGTCTTTCCTTCCAAACACAAAGACGCCACCATCAATTTTTCTTCCTCAGTCAGCTTATTAACAGCAAAATATCTAGCATCCTATCCTTCAGAGATCGACACCTTCAGCTTTCTTAGGCGTGAGTTTTCGCCCTAAATTTCTTGATCGAAGTTTATTCCACCTATAAAGTAGGAGTTGGGTTCCCTTCCTCGGCCCATAATGATTTCTTTTCTTCCATAAGTCTGGCTCACCCCATAACGAGCTCACTCATCCTCATAGACTCCTGAATCTCCTTTCGCCTGAAAGCTATTGTAATAAAAGGCACTGACGTTATCGAAAGCAACCCTTAACCAGGGTCTCACATACTGTAGTCCCTGTTCTAAGCCGAAATCCTTCGAAACGATCTTTTGTGGCCCTGAATCACATGCCATCCCATTTCTCCTATTGATGCTCGTTCCAACCGTCCAGATGTCGTGTTATTCCTTCTAAGTGTTACCGCTCAAGTCTGCTTCTCTAGACAAATTTTGAAGGTTACATGGATCATCAATTAACATGTTGCTAATGGTTTCAATCAAGTCAATCACATATTTTCTTTGGCCTTCTTTTCCATAGCATAAGAAAATTCGAACACTTCCAATGTCATTTTTTATATCTTATTATGCAAAGAAGATATGCAATCATTTGTTGGAGATCTCCAATATATGATCATTTGAATGGATTTTCTTCCTTGAAAAAAAGGATGAATGTGGAATTCTTATCATAGGAAAAACATATTATATTTTTGCTCGAATGCAAACTAAAACATCTTAAATAAAATAAGCATCGCTTCTTCCTCATTAACTGTCATCTAAATGCTTCAAAAAACAAACATTTTCAACCAGTACAAATTTTGATTGATTCATTTATGGCTTTAGACTTTTACTTGTAAAAATTTATAAACATATTATATTTTTGCTCGAATGCAAAATAAAACATCTTAAATAAAATAAGCATCGCTTCTTCCTCATTAACTGTCATCTAAATGCTTCAAAAAACAAACATTTTCAACCAGTACAAATTTTGATTCATTCATTTATAGCTTTAGACTTTTACTTGTGAAAATTTATACTTATGCCTTACGTGTCTTTGCTTCGAACCTTTCACAAGGTATGTCAACAAGACTTATGTGCTTGATGACTCATGTATTTTTTCTGACTAATCTTATTTGATTAAACACCCAAGTGTGGCGAGTGACATTCAAGGACTTTTATCGGGTTGAGAGCTTTATAATGCCTTTATCTAGAAACCTTCCACCATATGCGACCACCATTTTATCAAAATTGATTTAAAGAAATTTTATCTTTTCTTGCACCTATGCGTTGTTTTAAACATGTGGTATGTTTTTTGTTAAGTTGCAGTATTCATCTTATTTTTATCTTCAATGCATAGTTGTCAAATGTTGTTCAATTGTCTCTCGCCTCTTTCCTTCGGTGATTTTATCACTTATTATCTTATATCTTCTCACAATATTAAGTATCGGACAAAAGAACATGGAATGAAATTCCGCTCTGCTAGGGTTTCGCCTCATGGCGAACCCTAGCATCTACACAGATCTCTCGTCTACAACATGGATCTCTCGCGTCGTCTATTTCTCTATTTCGTCTTTGTCTTCAACGTTGGTTCTCGCGTCGTCGCGTTGGTTTCTCGCGGCAGAACTGTCGTCTCGCCGTGTTGCGGTCTGGCGGCAGAGCTATTTGCTTTCGTGCTTCGCGTTCCTGGGGTCTTCTCTAGCGTCAGCTCGACACTGCTCTGCTCGACAGCTGAGCCAGGTCTACCCCAGCCGTCTGCTACTTCCTTGCAGTGTCTTGACTGCCTTTCTTCATGGCAGGGCAGCTATTCCTTCCTGTCTTAGGACAGAACCTACTCTAGAGGTGGGCAAACCCTCCTATCTTATAGTGGATTACAAACGCAGCTTCCATTTCTGTCTCGCAAATAGTTCGATATTCCCGTAGATATACCATGATTCTGTTGCAGGACATGGAGGTTGCAATCTCATCAAAAAAAATAGAGAAATAGGAGGGCAAACCAGCAATATTCTTCTCTGATGCTAAAATTTCTACTCGTGCAGGAAAATACAAATCTGCACTAGTTGGAAAGTCCCAATTTGGTCGTCATATGATGGAGATTATCATAAAAGCTGAGCCAGGTCTACCCCAGTCGTCTGCTGCTTCCTTATAGTGTCTTGACTGTCTTTCTTCATGGCAGCTATTCCTTCCTCTCTCGGGACAGAACCTACTCTGGAGGTGGGCAAACCCTCCTATGCTACAGTGGATTGCAAATGCAGCTCCTCTTTCCGCCTCGCAAATAGTTCGATATTCCCGTAGATGTACCATGATTCTGTTGCAGGACATGGAGATTGCAATCTTATCAAAAAAATAGAGAAAAAGGAGGGCAAACCAGCAATATTCTTCTCTGATGCTGAAATTTCTACTCGTGCAGAAAAATACAAATTTACACTAGTTGGAGAGTCCTAATTTGGTCGCCCTATGATGGAGATTATCATAAAAATTTTTGAAGATTTCAAACTAGTTGGGGTTTGACAGGTGAGTCTTTTCAACGGAAGACATGTTATGATACAGTTGAGCATAAAAGAAGATTATACAAGGATTTTCTTAAATAAATTCATCACAATCGATGGCAATCATATGAAATTGCTCAAATGGACCCCTGTGTTTGATCACAGTCAAAAACCCCCAATTGCGTCTATCTGATTCTCCTTACCTGAGCTCAAGTTTCAATTCTTTGACCTACCTATCTTATATGCAATTGGACTATGCTTGGAAAACCTTTGCAGGTAGACATACCTACTGTTCATTTCTCAAGGCCGTCTACTGCAAGGATTTTGATTGAAAGGGATATTACACTACCAGACGTAAAAGAAGTCTGGCTTGGCTCTGCTCACAATGGTTATTGGCAAAAAATCATTATAGAACAAAAACATTACTCTGCAAGTACTACAAAATGCTTTGACACTCGCAAGAGAAATGTTTCAGATTACACCCACAGTTGAGAACCAATAGTCAAAAGCAGGAACATGTTGTTAGTCACCTCAAGTGACTGAACGCGCTCCTAGCAAACCTTATGACAACCAACCTGAAGAGGGAATCATCACAAGGCAAGAGTTGGTGTCTGCCCCTGAGAACCCTTCTCCTAACCATACTATAAGGGATAATGTTCGGACCGAAAATCAGGATAACCCCGCAGCTCCTATTCAGGAAGCATCAGGTGCAGAGGTGACAATTCACATTTCACATACACTGGAACTTATCGCTGTGGCAACGACTGTCTTTCATTCTATTGCGGTTCTAATATCTAATCAAACCGAGGATCACATGAGTCAGTCTTCAGATGACGAATGGCAGGTTTACACTTCTCGACGGAAGAACAAGATAGGAGGCACACTCCAACTTGAAAACTTAATGGATGATACTTTGGTTACTCCTGACAATGGCACGACACTTCAAAGTTTGTTATCTAGCTCCGCTCCTAAAACTAGATGAAGATGCAGGACTAAACTGGTTTGTCCCTAGCTAATTGTTTTCTGCAAGTTTAAATTTTTTTAGTCTATCTGTATTTTTTGTTGGGGTATTACTGTACTTGGTATCGTATGGGCACAGGGTGCCTCTATTGGCAGGGTGCCTCTATTGGGCTCTCTCATACAACATTTATGTATCTTTTTTATTTCAAGAAAATCAGCCCTTAGGGTTTTCAAATATATATATATATATATATTAAAGAGAAAAGGATACAGATAGTTTGCCTGAGTTGGCCCAAAAGTAGGTACCCAACTCACACGGTACAACATACAAAAAAACTCCAAAAGTGAGAGGGTACATATAAAATCAAAAAACTCAAACCACCAAGGCGCGGAAGTAGTTAGGGACGACTCAGTTTAGTTCTGTCTCTGTATCTAGTTCTCAGAAGGTAGTCAGCTAACAAATTAGTGAGATGCGTACCATTACCCGAAGTAACCAAAGTATCATCGATTAGATTCCTTAGTTCAAGTAGATCTCGATTCTTTTTCTTCCTCCTGGAAGTGTAAACCTATCATTCCTCATTCAAAGATTGATCATTCAGATGAAGTGGTAGAGTTGTGGTAGAAGGATTTCCAACCGTTGTACCCACAATAGTTCCTAGTATATATGAAGTATGAGTTGTCGCCTCTACACCGGATACTTCTTGAAGATAGGGAGTTGCAAGGTTCTTCTGGTTATCAGTCCGAACACTATCTTTTTTAGGTAAAGATCCTTCAGTATAATTTTCAATAGGGTTTGAAGGTGTAGGTTGCCCAACAGAGCCATCAGCATCATATCAATCAGAGAAACAGTAACAGTATTGTCAAAGGGGGTCCACAGGAGCAGTTAGATCAATCACCAAATCTTGTCTTGTGGTAGTTTACTCCACAGGTGGAGCAAAGATGTCCAGAGCTGTGAGGTTAGACCCCACTTTATTTACTTGAACTTTAGAATTCAAATTAGGATGGAGCTTGTGGCATTTATCAAAGGTATGCCCAAACATCTTACAGTGTGTACAGTAAGAAAGTCTGTGTTCCATGACAATTTGTTGTCAATATCCATTATGAGTTGTGCCCAGCAGACTTCAATAATATCAGGTAAAGTAATATCCATTTTCGCAAGCATTCTGACTACAGAAAGTCTGGTTAGATTAAGGCTCTGTTTGGCGCAGCTGCAGCTGCGCTGCACCAGGAAGCTGCTGCGGGAAAGCAGCTGCGGGGAAACTGACTGTCTGTTTGGTGCAGCTGTGTGAAAACAACTGTGGGGCAGCTATTTTTAGAGAAATGATTATGCTGTCTCTGTTTGTTAAAACTGTTTAAAAGAACTGTAACAGCTACATTTTTTAAACTTCTGAAGCGAAAATTCATTTTTAAACATAACTGAAAGTTCATATACCCTTACTTCTAAAAGAAGATTTCGTGAAAGTTTAAATGATAGATATGTAAATCAATAAAAATCGAATAAAATGCACTAAATCCCTCTTCTCTTTTTTTTTATGCACTGGCTATGTAAAACAGTAAAAAATTGTTTGATATATAAATTATGAATGTTTAGGTGGTAGGCACATAAAAATATATAAAAAAAAGAAATAAACAGTGAAAAGGTTTCGTGACCTTCCTTTGTTGTTAATGGTGGAGTAGCAGAGAGATGGGAGCTTCGGTGATGCTTGCACGCCGCAATGTCGTTGTTGGTCCTTCTGGTGGTCAGAGTTTCGGCGAAGCTTGCCGGAGAGCGGTGAAGAGCTGGGTTTCGGTCGGGAAAGGTGACGAGAAGTTGCTGTGACGGAGGAGGACGAAGGCTGTGGTCGGTTCTCGGCAAGGGGGGCTTAGAAGTTGTGGAGTTTGGGAATCAGAGAGGAATCACAGGCGTTTCTTCGGTTGGGGAAGATACGCCCACGGAGAGGTTCCGATTTCGGTTAGGGCAGGGCCGGGAGGAAGGAACGACTTAACACACGCGACAGTAGGGAGGATGGGGATGGTGAGAGCATCGGCGAAGGGGTATAATGGACTAGCGGGACGCCGAACAAACAAGAAAATTTTGCGTCCCTCTGTGCGAACGTGTTTGGGTGGCAGCGCGAACGTGTTCCCAAACGGATCCTGGGGTACATCTCGCTTCATAGGTCCCCAAATATAGCTCCAATAGAATAGAAAATCTGATGATTAAAAAAGTATAGCTTGAGATCAGGTAGACTAGATCATACCAGTACAATGAGAGTTTAATGATTTGGGTCAAAAATTAGAGACCACTTAAGTAACTCCGTTGACTTATCTGCAATATTAAGATATTTTTTGGAGAAAATCTGTGTGTAGTCTTCAGTCAAAGTTAAGTGAATCAAAACATGTCTTTCATTCATGAGTCTCACTTTTCACTTGTCTACTTATTTGAGATCATCAATACTCTTTCTGATAACCTCCATAGGTGGATGCCCCCACTGAAATTTTCAAATAAGTGCAAATTTGAATTTCTCAGTTAGAGTTGAAATTTCTAAGTCAAAGAAAAAGAGTGTTGTTTTCTCACATTTACTACTTGCCTTTTTAATAAAAGGACAATCACTTGTACCATTACGACAATTCTTATAGCTTGAGGAGAAGACGACCGCCAACTCTACCAGAAGATTGCCGCCACGTAGGCAAAGAAGGCTTTGTCAGGTTCAGAAGAAGGAGGGAGCGCCATCAGAGCCGGGACCTGCTAAAAGATCCCGATATATTCGTGACGCGGTGGAAAGAAAGTGAAGTTGTCGACGCCTTCTACTGCAAAGTTCTGAAAACTCAGGAGCAGGGAGAGGCGTATGCAGTTGTCGGCGTCGAAACAGAGTCGCAAACGCGAACATGTGAAGTTTTCAGCGTCGAAATCGAATGAGACGCAGAAAGACACAAACGCGAGCCGCAGTAGACGCCAAAAGAGATGAAGCTCGACGCGAGTCAACGACGACGAAGATGACGTAGCGAGGAGAAGACGATGTTGCAAAAGACGCAACTAGGATCTGATGCGAAATAGTTGCTAGGGTTCGCCATGAGTCGAAACCCTAGCAGAGTCGATAGCAGGACACGACGCCATTATATATATATATATATATATATAT
>NW_018164930.1:154189-166991 GCF_001263595.1 Phalaenopsis equestris
TATATATCAAAAAAAATAATAACAAAACTAAAATATAATCTTCCTAAATTAAATCCTCATATCAAAGGATTTTTTTTATTCTAAACTGGATCCCCGTATTAAAAGAAATATTATCTTCCTAAATTGAATTCTCATATCAATGGATTTATTACATACCTAAATTAAAACTTCTCTAAATTAAAAATTACCTAAAATAATTTCCCGGTTTTCAATACTCCCCCTCAAACTGGTGAATAAATATCATTCATTCTCAACTTGGATATAATTGTTGAGAAGCCATGATCACTATGTCCCTTTCTAAACACGCCCACAATTTTTTTATTTGAAGCACATAAGGAGTTCAGATAAATTTGTTGTCTAACTTCACCTTTATAAATCAATGAATCTCGTTGTGTTTTGTCTTATCATGTTGTGCAAAACAATGAGCAATATTGATGGTGGACTTGTCACAATATGTCTCATAGGTTTCTCCAATTCTATCTTGAGATTTTCAAGTATAAACTTTAACTACAGTAGCTCTCACACGCCTTGAAACATAGCACTAAACTTTGCTTTTGTGCTTGATCGAGCCACAACATTTTGTTTTGTACTCCTCCACGTGATCAGATTATCACCTAAGAACATGCAATAACCTGTTGTGAAATGTCTATCAACCAAAGATCCTGCATAGTCTACATTAGTGTAAGCTTCAAGAATCAACCCCTCACCTTTCTTGAATAATTTTTTTTCCAGGATTAGCTTTCAAGTAGTGCAGTATCCGGTTTGCAACTTGTAGGTGATTTTCTTTAGTGTTGTTCAGGAACCAACTTACTACACGCACAACATAGACAATATCAGGAATAAATTTTCGGAATCCTTCTCTATCAGTTGACTTGTCATTATTCTTCTCTCCAAGTGTGTGATTGGGATCAATCGGAGTTGAAGCAAGTTTACACGCTATTTTATTGGTTTTCTTCAAAAGGTCAACCGCATACTTATGTTGGGAAACAAAGATACATTGCCAAGATCAAGCTACTTATATCCCAAGAAAGTACTTCAAACTTCCCAAGTTTTTTATTTTGATGAGGATATCAATGAAAATTTTCCTGAGGAGCAACCGTTTGGTGTTATTGATTAGAATATTTCGTAGTATGCTAACATTGTGAATTACATAGTCAATGATATTTTATCCTATAATCTGACATACCATCAAAGGAAGAAATTTGTTCAAGATGTCAGGTACTATTTTTGCGATGACCCATACCTTTATAGGAAATACAAAGATCGGGTGATTGGGAGGTGTTTACCCATAGAAGAGGTTATTAAGAAATATCATGATTCTGAATTTGAGAGACATTTTGGTGTGTATAGAATTGCTGCTAAGATATTACAATAGGGATTTTCTTGGCCTACTTTTTTTAGGGATGTAAATGATTCTATAAAAACTTGTGACAGATGTCAGAGAGTAGGTAATAGTTCTAAGCTAGATGAAATAACCCTAAATTTTACTTTGCAGATTGAGATTTTTGATGTTTGGAGATTAAACTTCATGGGACCCTTGATACCTTCATTAGAAAATATGGATATTCTGATAGCTGTCAACTATGTCTCAAGATGGATAGAGGCAATGGCCCTTCCAAATTGTGAAGCTCAAAGTGTATCTAAATTTTTAAAGAAGAATTTATTGGCATATATGATATGCCTAGAGTTATCATTAGTGATGGGGGCGCTTTAGAAATAGAAAAATTGAGACATTAGTAGTGAACTAGGTACAAAGCATAAGATATCCAAAACGTATCAACCCAAGACAAGTAGTTTGGCAGAAGTTTCTAATAGGGAGATCGAAAGAATTTAGGAAAAGACAGTCAATCCTAGTAGAAATGATTGGGCTTTGAGACATGATGATATTGTATGGGCCTAAGAGACTGATTATAAAACACTTACAGGGATGTCTCCATATAGCTCATATTTGGCAAAACTTGTCACTTGTCAGTTGAATTGGAGCACAATGCATATTGGGTTGTGAAGGAGTTTAAGTATAATATGAAAGTGGCTGGTGAAAAGCTTTTGCTACAGTTAAATGAAGTTGATAAAATTAGACAAGAATATTATAAAAATATCAAAATATATAAAGAGGAAATGAAGAGATATCATGCCAGAACTCTGACATGTCTATTGGTAGTTGGGAGGATCATTTGCATCCTCTGAAGCCTATTTCTAAATCTAACATTGGGATATACAGGAGACATGCAGTGCTTGTGCATGGGACAAGTCCATCTCTGCCCTCTACTTCCTATTTCTGACCTAGCCCTTCTACCACAATGACCTCAATTAATGTTTTGAATTAAGTTTAGAGGGGGGCATCATATTGTGCTTAAAAGTATTTGTCCTTATATAAATAATTGTTTTTATTTAACGCTTAAAAGTATTTGTCCTTATTTAAAAAACCGTTTTTAGTTAACTTAAGCATATGGGGATAAATATTGGACTATTACAATCTTGGTGAAAAAGAAACATAGTGAAAATTATTTTAACTCCAAGTAAATTAAGCTACAATAGGCTTACCAAACTTTGTAAATCAACAAAAGAAAATGAGATTAGCACGTCTACTTTTAAAGTGAATCGGTATTTGTTAAGATAGGAGCATTTGGATGTGTAGATAGTAAGAACAAAGCCTCCATATATTAAAATTTTCTAGTTAATGCTTTTTAAATTTTTTAAGCATTGAATAAAGAAGGAATGTGGAGTGTTTAATTTAGATAAATAGAGGTGATATACAAAACTCTTACAAAACTAATCCGGATATAGTAATCCTTAAGGAATTAAGCTTAGGATTGAAAAGTTTCAACCTAAAGAAAAATAATATAAATAGAAAAACATTCGGAGAAGCTTGAGGAGAAGCCTCTATCAAAATTTGATTTCACTAACATTCCTTTTTAAATTAATTAACTCCACAACACTCCTAACTTCATTCAAGTTTATGAATTATTATTAAATTAACTATTGGAGAGCTTCATTCTTTATATTTGACATCAAATGTGCTCTTTATTATTTACTATTTCCTTCTAACTATTGGAGAATTCAAAGACTTAACACTCTACATTTTCTGAACTATGAATCTTTGGAAGCTAAATTTTGTATAGCTTACTATGAAACCCACTCCTTATAGTTAATTAGAACAATGTTTTAAATTGCGGTGTTACTTGAGTACAAGTAACCTTTAAGTTTGTGAGATTTTGATGTGTATATGAGTTAGCTAGTATTCTTGATGTTTTTACACATTTTTAAGGATGAAGTTGCATTTTAAAAAAGGTATATTTGTGTTTAACTTGCAGGTACAATGGGAAATTAAAGTGAGAAAATCAGGAGGAGACAAAGCTGAATGGAGCAAAGTGGCACCAGCGCCTAGGCGCTAGTCTCTTCCACACCAACCCGAAAGGTTGGCACTTAGGCGTCGAAGGCTTAGGCACTTAAGCGCCAGCCTAAGCGCCGCCTCTAGGCCTCTAGAAGCCAGAGAATTCATGGAGCAGTTGCTACAGTTTGCGACCTCAAACGTGGGGGAACGTGTGAGGATGAAGGGGAGTTGTAGAAGCTGTTGCAAAATGTCTATATATAGATGAGGAATACAGGCTTGGAGGGATTGATGTTGATTAGTTACATAGGGGTTTTTCTTGCTTTAGAGAGTCATAGTTCTTCTTCTAACTATTGAAGGAGTGGTATTTTTCAAGACAGGAGTTATGGAATCAAGAGGAGCGCTAATTGGAGTCATCTTTAGTCATTTTAAAGGAGAAATAACTAACTATTTTTGTGTACTTGTTTGTGTATTTCTATTGTAACTAAATATTAGTGGATTTCTCTTTTGTTCAATACATTTGTTTAGTGAAATCAGCATGCTTCTTGTGTAAATCTTTAACTCATTCTTGTGATGATCAGGTAGGATGAATGGAATGTGAAGTGTTGTGTAATTTCTTTATTTTCAAATGGTGATGATTAATCTTAAGAACTTAACTTACATTTTATTTTGGCTAAGTGAATTGTTAAAATATATTGTGAACCATAAGATTTGGGAAAGCTATGGTAAAATCAACTAGGTTAATCACATTGTATTATGGGGTACAAGTACATATGCCTTGTAGGGAGAAGCAAATGTTAGGACAATATGCTTTGAAGGGATATCAATGAGATTTAAGGAATTAAAATCATTTCTATCCAAGCTTCTTTATACACTCGAGAGAGGATAAATAAGATTATTGCTCCTATTTATCACTAGACTTTTACTTCTTGCAAATTTACATTCCATGTCATTCACTTAACTCATTACAAGGAAGAGCCTCTTAAGGAAGAGCCTGGAAGAGCCTCTTAAGTATATGATATATTTCAATCCAAATTGCTAAAAGTAGGATTACTTGTGCAGGATTTAAATTTGTTGTTTGTTGTAACACAATAGGTTAGCTTTTCAGGCTTTAATATTTTCAACTTTTCAGGCTAGGACTTAATATCTGATATTACTGATACGACACGTGCACTTGTGTGAGCCCCCGGTATGCTGTAGCACCTGGGAGCAATATCAACAACCCAAATCTTTCAAAACTCTATGACATGTCAAACTCATTTCCAATGTAAAATTCAAATTCCTCAACTTTTAATACAAAGGAATATTTAACTCCATCCATTGTCATATCTTTTAAAAAATTGAATCATCCATTTAAGTTCATGTATTGATGACCACAATAAAATGGTATAGTTGAGAGAGAGAACAGACATCGCTTTGAGGTATCCCTCTCAATTATGATATTCCATAAAGCTCCAAAACATTTTGGGGGACAGTAACTTTTACTGTAACATACCTCATCAATCGAATGTCTGGTCGGGTAGTTGACATAAAAACACTTCTTCATATTTTGATGGTTATATGTCCTCATATCAAAGCTTTCCATTTTACTATCCCAATTAAAATCTTTGATTGTGTATTGTTTGATTACGATCATTCTCAAAATCATTCAAAATTTGACATAAATTTATCTAGTATATTTTTCTTGGATATCCCACCAATAAAAAGGGATATGAGTGCTACCCTCCTGTTAGCAAAAAATATTGCAATTTAATGTTTGTGTCACATTTTTTCTTAAATCAATCCTACTACCAAAAATTTGATGTTCAGGAGGAGAGTGCAAACAAAAAATCAAATTTAGGATACACTTGACGACACACACACAGTCTTACCACCTACTCCACCAAGGCCTATCCTGATTGAGGATGTCCAACCAACCCAACCTGAAGTCAAAAACAAAAAGTTTTGTGTGTACACAATGAGGAAAAAGAACTTGAGTGGGTGGAAGATAACAAGCAAGGACAAACCTTATCAAAATAAAACCCAAGTCTGCATTCACCTAAAATTTTGGATAAGTTGGAGTCTAATACTCATGAGTCATCTTTTTCCTCTTCTAATGTTGGTAATAAGGAAAGCTGCATTAGATAAAAGATTCAAGAGTATATAACTTATTGGAAGCTATCCTCATCCTACAAAGCTTTTACTTCTAGCATCGATGATATACAGATTCCTAATTTCGTTCTTGAAGCTCTTGAAAATTCAGAATAAAAGAAAGTAGTTGAAGATGAAGTTCGAGCATTAAAGCATAATGGTACAAGATTTCTTACTAAACTCACTTAAGATAAGAAGTTGGTTGGGTGCAAATGGGCGTTCAACATCAAATATAAAGGTAATACTAGTATTAAGAGATTCAAAGTCAGATTTGTTACAAAAGGTTTTGCTCAAGCCTATGAGATCGACTATCGTAAGCTTTGCACTCATTATCAAGCTTAAGACTATTTGAGTTCTTCTTTCTTTAACAAGTAATAAAAACTGGGAATTGCATCAACTAGACATAAAAAAAACACCTTCCTGAATTGGGATTTAGAATAAAAAGTGTATATAGAGATTCCACCAAAACTTGAGAATGATTCAAACACACACATAGTATGCAAACTCGAAAAGTATCTCTATGGGCTTAAACAATCACCAAGAAAATGGTTTGAAAGGTTTGTTAAGACTATGAGATCTAATAGATATTCTCAAAGGCAAGTTGATTATACTCTATTTATAAAATACACTGAGGGAAGTAAGATAGTTGGACTGATAGTATATGTGGGTGATATAATTCTTAATAATGATGATGAAAGAAATATTCTCAAGATCAAAGAAATATTTGACACTGAGTTTGAAATCAAGGACCTAGGAACCATGGGATATTTCTAGGTATAGAGGAAGCAAGGTCTAAGAAATGTATCATTATATCACAGAGGAAATACATCATAAATCTACTAAAGAAGTCGGGATGATTGGATATAAGCTTGCTGATACTCCAATTGATCCCAACCAAAAGTCAAAAAGGGGAGAAGAAAGCGTCTCCGTGGATAAAGGAAGATATCAAAGACTGGTAGGAAACTCATCTACCTGTTACATACGAGACCAGATATTGCTTGCATATTTTGTTAGTTTTGTGAGCCAACATATGAATAACCCATATAAAGAGCACATGGAAATGGTGTACATAATTCCGAGGTTTCTCAAGAAAACTCCTAGTTATAGATTAATTTTGAGAAAACTAGTAACATATATGTGGAATTCTAGAGCACATGGAGATGGTATATAGAATTCTGAGGTTTATCAAGAAAACTCCTAGTTACGGATTAATCTTTTATAAAAGTTGAAACAGAGATGTGGAAATCACTAATGCTAGTTGAGTTGGGGTAGTCGCTGACTAAGGACCACCATAATTTATTTCTCCTACGTATGAGAAAATCTAAGGACTAATAAATTGGTAGCTTGATATAATTTTGACCAATTTGATCCGGCGAAGTTAAAATAAAAAAAATACATGAATTTTAGAAAGAATATTCAGTTGAGCAAGAAAAAACTCATCAGAAACAATAAATTGACCTTTCACGACACCATATTTTTTTCCATTAAACTAAAAAGCTTTCATAACATTCAAGAAGTGGCAAAGCTATGTGGTATGGCTACACCAACAATAGATTTTGTACTAATTACAACCTTCTATGTGATCCATGGTCCATTAAATCATGTATGGGATGGGATGTTGCTATGAGATTTGTATGAGTGGGGGTGGAAGATTTATAGTTGGTAGAAGGCTAGGAAAAAGGCTGACTAGTTTAGATTTTTTTAATAAATTACGGTTGAAACTATATTGCAATAGATATCTAAGTTTTCTTTGATGAAAAAGAATAAGGACCTCCAAATCATACGTTTGGGATGCTAGCCAATCAATTGAGATGGGTTTTAGTTAATTAGATATGTAATTAGGAAGGCCTGAATTTTTTTGAATTAATCACAACAAGGGGACAATACGAGTTAGGATTTTATAAAAAGATTGTCTTGACTTTTGTGAGGTTTGAAGTGGATTAAAACTTTGGGAAGGTATAGGATTTAGGGGAATAAGAAACAAGAAAAAAAATGATAAGTTAGGATTCATAAATCTTAATTGTGATTTTTTCACAAATCAATTTACAAGCTAGAAGTTCTAACACCTCATAGACATAATTTTTTATAAGATGTAAAAGTTATTTTTTATTGCATAAATAGCGATATAAATAATAATATAAAGAGTTGTGAGAAAGCAAAGGAACTCATAAAGAAACACGTCAAAATTTCTTTCTTGAACATTTATCTCTATGCTATAAAGCCACCTCTCTCAATATCTCACTTTACTTGGGAATAAATAAAAGTATTTCAATTCAACAACACCAACAACAACAAGCCTTTATCCCACTGAGTGGGTTTGGCTACATGAATCATTTTTCTCCAATTCAAAGGATCTATTTATGATTTGATTATTTCTCTTGAATTTTAAATTTATACTGATTTAATTGGCGCCATCATATTTTTTTTCATAATCAAAATATTCAATAAATCTCACACGGTCAGCCCTCATATTTTAAAAAATAATAATAAAGCAATAATCAAGCAAAATAAATATGAAATAAAATTATCTATCATGATAAAGAACTTTGAAATTGATCTAGTGTCATGCTTGTCTTGAATCAACTATCCTTTATTTAACAAAATTTGCTCTGCAGAGTTAAAATGTTGTAGTGAAGTGAGAAAAATAGTTCATGGCTTTGTATAGTTGGTGGAATATTTTTAGCTTCAAGTGCATTGAGTAGTACAATGTCTGTAACTATTAAGATAGCTAGTAATAATAGCTTCAAGAATTAATAGATATCTTCCATAAGTGATTACGTTGGGATATCCCACTAGTTGATAAACCTTTTGATTGAAAGATGTTATAGGAAATAAAAATACAAGTAAAGAGTATGTCTAGAGAAAAAATCAAAGAAAAAGCAATATGTTCAAGGGCACTACCCATGATGTAGTATTTTGTGGATACATTGTTAGATATTTTAGTGCGTTTTAAAGCATAATTATTATTGTTATACTCCCAAGATGAATATATATTGAAAAATGGTTTCATAAATATTATCATTGCTTACGAGAATTCATTGCAATGCATATGAATAAATGCTATGCCAATGAAGTGTGTGGCCTCGGATTGACCTTTCGATAGGAGCTAAATAATATGTTTATTAATGGGAAAGCATTAGGTATGTGATGCATGTTAAATTATACCCATAAAAAATGGGAGGGAGGTTGTTCCTTTAAATGTTATATTAGGAGCACGCTTCTTAAAAAGTATGATTTTGACATGAGAAGGCCAATAGTTAAAGGAACAATTGCATCTTTGTCTTTACAATTCACATGAATTAGATGATGTCCTTTAAAGTTGGACACATTGTTTTGGTTTTAAGATAGTGATACTTGTAGTTTTTGTTATTCAATAATAGTATGGACTTATGACAAAATCATGACTCCGTAGAGCAATAGGATGTATGTTTATTCTTCAAAAAAAACACAAACGCATAACCAAGCACAATAAATAGAAAGTGAAACCTCTTTCATTTGTTTGAAGTAGAGAGCAGCAAAATCAAAAACTCTCTAAATAAACCCTGAAATCCCAAGTGCTCAATCCTAAGATCAGGTGATCTAACAGTCACAAGGGTGAAGTTAGTAATGCCCTCCCAAGCAGTAGGGGATAAAATCACCATCAATTTAAGCTTTGTAATCTTCTTCTAAATTATCTTTGACTAAATCCCAAAATGGAGTTTACGAGGAATAGTATGAACTTGCTTGTATGTTGGATTTTTTGGAAATAGTTTTATGTTATTTTTTTTATGCTTGAAAATTTATATATTTTTTATCATAATATATTATATTGAGATCATAAAACATCAACATGCCCAATAGAATGTCTTGTGTCCATGAATAGAATATCACACCAAATGTGATCTTTATAACTACCCATTTTAATGGGTAGTAGGCACTAGATGTAATAAGCAATAAAGTGTGTTTTACCCAACTCATATGGAATAGCTTAGATTGGGATTCTAGTTTTATATTTAAACACACACTTGTATGTGAGCATATGACATTCATTGCACTACCCCAAACTATAGCTCACCATCATGCTCCACCCCTATGCCCACTCGACATTCAACTAGACTTCATCATCTCTCCCTTTAAATAAAAAACTTTATAATTTGTAGTATTTCAAACATGGCTACAATGCTAAAATAATGCTTCAAAATAAGGTGCAAGTATCATAAAATGTTATAAAGTATCACAACCACATATAATACATCGCATTACACTCCTCTATGATGCTCTACATTTTTACATCGTACGGGATTATATATCTTCTAACATTGTCGTATTATGGGAAAGTCTAATAGTCGAGGAGGACCTTGAATTTGGGCAAACTGACCAATGATATTCATTTTTGACGTGAACGTCGTTTTTTGACCGAAAAGTGTGGACAATAGATCATATAGTATACTAACTTGCTAAACATTTATATGTATCAATCGATACATATGTCAAATAAACATATCTCATGGACCTATAAAAAGGTCATTTAAAATAGGCAATGAATTCATTAAAATTGCATCTATGAATAAACCAAAAACAAGCCCCGTTCAGGACTAATTCTTATAATAATATTCTCTATGGAATCCACTTATGCCTTATTTTTTTCCAATCATTTATGCATATTAAATAAAAAGGAATATTCAGGTGTGGAAATATATCAGTGTACACATATCTTATAGGTTAGTATCAATTGTAATTTGTACAATCTAATATGGACTCATAAGAACAATCTTAGCAATGCATTGGTATAATAGGCCCTTGAAAGTAATTAACTCCCATTTCTTCAAAATAGCATAAAAATGATTTTATTGAATATGATCAAGTTCTATCATCAATTTTCATCCACTTCAAATGAATTCCACTAAGGGCCTTCCCCTTAACAATTGGTCAAATGAATCTTGATTTCTTAGCATGATTTCAAATGTCAAGTGTTAAATCCACCATGATGGCCCTCTTGTAATCCTTAAAGGCCTATTAACATTCTATGATCTAAGGAAATGGATTAGTTTTGCACCAAAGTGAACAACTTTTTAGTGTCTCACGGGTAAATTATGTCAGAGCCTCCTTTTCTTCATGACGATAGAAAGGTAGCACTTTATTAGAAATAGTGAAAGTACAAGAGTCAAGGTTGAATGTTAAAAAAAGTGTTTTTGCCAAAATTTTCTAGTTATTCCATATTGACCCCAATAAGATTCTATTCAAGTTAGATCATCAAATCAAAGGGTTTATATGGGATTAGTTTGGTTTTTTCTTTTCTCTTGTTTTTAAAAGCATGTTCATTTTTTAGTCTGTTTTTTACATGATTTTATTTTTTGTTCCTAAGAATAAATTAACATGTTTTTTTAAAACACCCTAAATAACTTTTAGATATTTTGAGTATTTTAAAAAACAATCATATCTTAATCAAATATGTCAAAAATATTTTGTTTCAAATCAAAATATAAATAAAATAATATAAAATAAAAAATTAAAAACATAAATAATCTCAACTGGCCCCTAAGTTGAATTTAAGTTAGTATTGAGTTGGAAGATCATGGCATTTCACTTGTGTTCCAGCTCTTTTAGTAATTATTTGATTTTAGTCAAGATAGATTTGATATATCCTACATTTAAAAACATTGCAATGCGTCATAGGTCCATTTCTCTTCATTTCACATTAAGAATTAAAATATCTTTCTCTTTTAAAATTGACTTAATTTTCTTCATTCATTCATTCATTCATTCAACATCGACCATCTGATGATCTGATTAGGAGACTGGATGTTTTATATTCGACTTATGTTAAGATAGGCAGAGGTATACCTAGAAAGAATTGGGCATATTCTATAAAAAATTATCTTAATTTATTAGAATTAAATGAAAATATGACAGTCAATAGAACGCAATAGAGGAAAATGATTCATGTAGCCGACCCACTTAGAGGGATAGAGGTTTGTTGTTGTTGTTGTTATATTCATTCATTCATTCATCTTCTAAAATTTTAGACGGTGTTTGGTTGCAACTCAAATTTACGATAAATAGGATTTATCAAATATGATAAATCTGAATTTACAAAATTTAGGATGTGATAGAGGAGCAGCGACGACGGAATAGATCCGCCTCGCAATCGGATAACTAAACCCAGATTTACGTCGTAAAAGAGAAAAAAGATGGAAGGTGCAAAAATTCGAAGCTTTAAATTTAATTTTTAATTATTTTTATGGTTGGCTGGATTTAAGTTAAATCCATAGCTAAATCCTGTTAATAGCATGCTCCCAAATACTGCTTTAGATTTTTAAGGGAGATTTCCTTAAGGTTTCATATTTGGTATTCATACCTCGGAATCCTCCTCATCCTTCCATTGTCACTTCTAGCTTTCCTACATTTAGCTTCTAAACAAAACTCTAATAAAAATCTATGTAATCTAGGGTTTGCAACTATCTCAAAATTGGAAGAGAATAGGGAAGAAAACCATAATTTCAGTTCCTATAATCATACCTAATTGTTTTTGGCTCAGATCTTATCGTCGAGCCCGTACTCGTTCTTGCACGAGTGCTTGAAAGTTAGATTTCAAATGGATAATCCCTTTCCATGCTCGTACGCTCTACTCAGTCTGCTCGTGCAGAACTTGCCCTCTCTCGGTGGTTAGCTCGCCTTCTCCTCGCACGGTTTCTCCCTCGTCCCACTCAAATTTTTATTTTCCTGTGTATCGTACCAAATAAAAAACAGCCACGTGGAATTTGGGTATTATTTATTTTAAAAACTCAATTTTTTGGCGTCCGACCCGACCCGAATCCTCCTTTTTTCCAAAAATTTAATGCATAAGGCCCTTTCCCGGTTTTCCCCCACTTTACTTTCGCATTTTAGGGTTTGAAGCTGCCGAAATAGATTGTTATGCCGACGAAGAGAACGACAACCCTGTCGGCACTATTTTTGGTGTGGAGTTTGTCCGTAAGAAGCTGTCGGTCATCGAAATTGAAATCCCGTTGCCCGCTTCGGAAGGACGTTAAAAAAATTTAGTTTTGAAAAAGATGAAGTCAAACTGACCCCATAATTTTCACAGTTTAAATGAAAAAGCGCTTTACCTCAAACCCTGTATCTATCCCGAAGGATGAACACAAGAATTGAGGGTGAGACTCGATCAAATAAACTAAAGAAAGTGATGACATCCGTTTGGTCTGCGAAACCAATATATTGGCCGACAAATTCCCCTATTTAATATAAGGAATTAAATAGGGTTTATATTGTGCTGGGTTCGGGAAAAGCTTCCTATAGGGGCAAGCCCCTATAGTTAATTACATCTTAGATAACTGAAGTTACCTAAGAATACTCTCGATAAAA